>NC_092062.1:9930000-10230000 GCF_039877785.1 Chaetodon trifascialis | reverse complement strand
CCCATAAAAACATATAAGCACCCACAGTTCTCTATCTCTCTAGTCTCTATGGTCTCCAGTAGCTCTTGTGTCTGAGTGTGGAATAAAGAGTCGTGAATGGAAGCTGTTGCTTTTATGCTGCAGAGAGGCAGAGAAGTGCACTGCAGACTGACAAAGAGACAGTCAACCTGATTAGACCTAATTTGACTCTGAACCAGACGTTGATCAGGTAAAACTGCCCTGTCTCCATGACGACAAGCATCCACAAGAAAGAGGATGGGATTTCAATTAAGATTGGCCTAATTCTACTTAATGGTTTTAATAGAGCAGAAATGTGTGGGAGGATGACACATGGACACAGCTCCACCAAAGGTGTTAAATAGTTGTATTCAGATCAGACTCTTCTCTTGACGTCACATGCAGACAGTTGATAATCAAAGAGGATTATAGATTGAGAGATAATGTCCTGATTGACCTGGGCCAGGAAAATTGTCCATTTGCATGTCCTTAAAGGTACCCTGCGGAGGTTTTGACCACAAGGGGCAATTTTTTCTCAAGCGAGATGCATGTACTCACACGAAAGGGTTTAATTGACAATCGGAAGCAATGCACCTGCAAAAAGTGGAGAAGAAAAACCTGACGTTTGCAGTTCAGGTTTCAAAATGTAAAAAAAAAACAAAGAAAAAATGCATGAAACATGTTGAGAACGACTGAATGTACACACATGTGTTTGTTTACAAGTAACCTGCCTTTGTGTTAATCATGTTCAACTACCATTGCCACATCTGGAGAGTTAAGATTTGATGAGGGAGTATTTCACTGAGGCATTATGAAGATATTCCAACGTGAAGAGTCCAATATTTTATTACCCTATTGCTACAGGGAGCTTGGCTAATTAAACGATAACAATGCTAACATACTGATGCTAAACAGGTACAGTATGTTTATGATGTTCACTATATTAGGTTTAGCTTGTTAGCATACTATATAAGTCCAACTGAGGCTGAGAGCAATGCCAGATTTGCAGGTAGTTGGATACAAATCAAAGTTTTGGAAACTTTTGACCTGATGATGGCGCCAGAGGACAAGTCAGAAGATCATCAGCACAATTCATTTTCTAAGGACTGTGAATGTCAAAAAAAATGTCATGGTAGTTGATCCTTAGATTCATGCAGTGAAAATATTCATCTCACAACTGCAACAGAGGGTAGAATTCAGCTGGTAAGCTACAGCATATCCCATTCTTTCCAAAATATGACATGGCGAAAATCCTGTTTGCACAGCTGCATCTCTCCTCCAAGTGCTGAATGACCCAATTTATTCTGAGTAGCTAAAATGTTCCCATAAAATGGGGCAATTTTTCAGCACATCTTTCTCTTCAAAACTAATTAGCCCCACCATTAAAACGCAGGGTGACTTTGACCTACAAAAGTCAACACACGGCTGATTGATTTGAAATAATATTCAGAGAGAATGAAGGAGCATGCTTCACTTTGAAGCTTCAATACCCAAGAGTCCTCCCCAAAGTCGAGATAGATTTAAATATAGTCATCACAGATTTACAGCTTGTTTAATTCAAGCATCTTGTGTGATTAGTTCAAATTCCAGTTTGATTGAATTAGAGATGATTGAATAATTGTTTTTATTTATGTCTTGGATTGACACCGTGGTCTATGACCCATCCCTCAAAATGCTATAATTAAAGAGGTGATTGCACCAAAACATTCACTTAAGCCTACAGGAAAACAACAGCATTAACACAATGAATCTGCTGTATTTGCATTAACTCAGTCTGTCAGCCATGGATGTAATAAACTGGATGATGAATCCAAACATGGCAGTCCATTCATTTCAGTGGAAGTTTCTCTCCAGGCTCATTTGTCCACTTCTTCATGAAATGCCTTCAATAAAACATGTGCTTGACTTTCTTTCTATGGCTTTGTCTAACCAACTGCCATTGTAGCTGGCTTTACCATGGAATATTTAACCTACTGTTTAAAATTGTGAGTAGTTTTTTTGAATGCTCAATACACCTGCACCTGGTCCCCTTATACATCACCAAAGATGATATATTAATGTTTCACCTCATCTACTTCACTGATTTTTTTTAAACATGAACAAGTTAGCACAGGGGCCACAAAAGACTCGAAATGCTCCAAAAACAGCTGTTTGGAACGTTCCACAGGTAAACAGGTTCATTGGTAACAGGTGAATATGATGGAGACCCGGACTGTTCAGCACCTGAAGCCATAGATCACACAAGACTGGGAAAGAATTTCACTTCCAACACTTTAACAATCACTTTCCTCAGCTCACTTGCTAAGTGAAAGTGATATAACACAGGGGTAAACATGCCCCTGGGATGTGTTGCAGGCATCGGATTCGAAATGAATGTATATTTACAAAAAACAATTAAGTTTTTCAGTTTGTCATCCTAACTTTTCCAGAATCGGGGCTGTACTGTATAAGTAGCCCTAACATGCCGAACACTATTTTATTTTACACTGCATCATAAAGCCCCTTGAGGCAAATTGTCATTTGTGATTAAAACTGACCTGGTTTACATTAATTATATCTCTATGTAATAATATATCACTGGTATGTTGTTTCCATTGAAATTTCATATTATTGCATGCTCTATCAAGGTATATTTTAAAATTTATATATATATATATATATATATATATATATATATATATATATATATATATATATATATATATATATATATATATATATATATATATATCCATCCATCCATCCATTATCTTCCGCTTATCCGGGGCCGGGTTGCGGGGGGAGCAGTCTGAGCAGGGACGCCCAGACTTCCCTCTCCCCGGACACTTCCTCCAACTCTTCCGGGGGGATCCCGAGGCGTTCCCAGGCCAGCCGAGTGACATAGTCACCCCAGCGTGTCCTGGGTCTTCCCCGGGGCCTCCTCCCGGTGGGACATGCCTGGAACACCTCCCTAGGGAGGCGTCCAGGGGGCATCCGATAGAGATGCCCGAGCCACCTCAGCTGACTCCTCTCGATGCGGAGGAGCAGCGACTCTACTCTGAGCTCCTCCCGGGTGACAGAGCTCCTCACCCTATCTCTAAGGGAGCGCTCCGCCACCCTGCGGAGGAAACTCATTTCAGCCGCTTGTATCCGGGACCTCGTTCTTTCGGTCATGACCCAAAGTTCATGACCATAGGTCTCAGCTCCTTCTTTACCACGACAGACCGATACAGCGACCGCATTACTGCAGCCGCTGCACCGATCCGCCTGTCAATCTCACGCTCCATCCTTCCCTCACTCGTGAACAGGATCCCAAGATACTTAAACTCCTCCACTTGAGGCAGGAACTCTCCTCCAACCTGAAGGGAGCAAGCCACCTTTTTCCGGTCGAGAACCATGGCCTCGGACTTGGAGGTGCTAACTCTCATCCCAGCTGCTTCACACTCGGCTGCGAACCGCCCCAGCGCATGCTGAAGGTCCTGGCTCGAGGAAGCCAACAAGACAACATCATCCGCGAAAAGCAGAGACGAAATCTGCCGGCCCCCGAACCGAACCCCCTCCGGCCCCTGGCTGCGCCTAGAAATCCTGTCCATAAAAATGATGAACAGAACCGGTGACATAGGGCAGCCCTGCCGGAGTCCAACATGCACTGGGAACAGGTCCGACTTACTGCCGGCAATGCGGACCAAGCTCCTGCTCCGGTTGTACAGGGACTGTACAGCCCTCAACAGAGGGCCTCCAACCCCATACTCCCGGAGCACCTCCCACAGAATGACGCGAGGGACACGGTCGAATGCCTTCTCCAAGTCCACGAAGCACATGTGGACTGTTTGGGCAAACTCCCATGAACCCTCAAGCACCCTGTGGAGGGTATAGAGCTGGTCCAGTGTTCCACGGCCAGGACGAAAACCGCATTGTTCCTCTTGAATCCGGAGTTCGACTATCGGCCGGATTCTCCTCTCCAGTACCCTGGAATAGACTTTACCAGGGAGGCTGAGGAGTGTGATCCCCCGATAGTTGGAACACACCCTCCGGTCCCCCTTTTTAAAAAGAGGGACCACCACCCCAGTCTGCCAGTCCAGAGGCACTGTCCCCGTCTGCCACGCGATGCTGCAGAGGCGTGTCAACCAAGACAGTCCTACAACATCCAGAGACTTGAGGTACTCAGGGCGGATCTCATCCACCCCCGGCGCTTTGCCACCGAGGAGCTTGCGAACTGCCTCAGTGACTTCAGCCCCGGTGATGAATGAATCGGCCTCCAAGTCCCCAGTCTCTGCTTCCTCTACGGAAGACATGACAGAGGGATTGAGGAGATCCTCGAAGTATTCCTTCCACCGCCCGACAATATCCCCAGTCGAGGTCAACAGCTCCCCACCTCCACTGTAAACAGTGTTGACAGAAAGCTGCTTCCCCCTCCTGAGGCGCCGAACGGTTTGCCAGAATTTCCTCGAGGCCAACCGGTAGTCCTCCTCCATGGCCTCCCCGAACTCCTCCCAGACCCGAGTTTTTGCTTCTACAACCGCCCGAGCTGCCGCACGCTTGGTCTGCCGGTACCCATCAGCTGCCTCAGGAGTCCTATGAGCCAACCAGGCCCGATAAGACTCCTTCTTCAGCTTGACGGCATCCCTTACTTCCGGTGTCCACCACCGGGTTCGGGGGTTGCCGCCACGACAGGCACCGCCGACTTTACGGCCACAGCTATGGACGGCTGCATCAACAATGGAAGTGGAGAACATGGTCCATTCGGACTCAATGTCTCCAACCTCCCTCGGGATCTGGTTGAAGCTCTCCCGGAGGTGGGAGTTGAAAACTTCCCTGACAGCGGGTTCCGCCAGACGTTCCCAACAGACCCTCACGGTACGTTTGGGTCTGCCAAGTCTGTCCCGCTTCTTCCCCTGCCAGCGAATCCAACTCACCACCAGGTGGTGATCAGTTGACAGCTCAGCCCCTCTCTTTACCCGAGTGTCCAAGACATACCGCCGAAGGTCAGATGATACGACTACAAAGTCGATCATTGACCTCCGGCCTAGGGTGTCCTGGTGCCACGTGCACTGATGGACACCCTTATGCTTGAACATGGTGTTCGTTATGGACAAACTGTGACTAGCACAGAAATCCAATAACAGAACACCACTCGGGTTCAGATCGGGGAGGCCGTTCCTCCCAATCACTCCCCTCCAGGTGTCACTGTCGCTGCCCACGTGAGCATTGAAGTCTCCCAGCAGAACAATGGAGTCCCCGGTTGGAGCACTTTCCAGTACCCCTCCCAGGGACTCCAAGAAGGCCGGGTACTCTACGCTACTGTTCGGCCCGTAGGCCGAAACAATAGTGAGAGACCTATCCCCAACCCGAAGGCGCAGGGAAGCGACCCTCTCGCTCAGCGGGGAGAACTCCAACACATGGCGGCTGAGCTGGGGGGCTATAAGCAAGCCCACACCAGCTCGCCGCCTCTCACCGCGGGCAACTCCAGAGTAGAAGAGAGTCCAGCCTCTCTCAAGGAGTTGGGTTCCCGAGCCCAGACTGTGCGTGGAGGCGAGCCCGACTATCTCTAGCCGGTACCGCTCAACCTCCCGCACTAGCTCAGGCTCTTTCCCCCACAGTGAGGTGACATTCCATGTCCCCATAGCCAGAGTCGTTGTCCAGGATTTGGGTCGTCGGGGCCCCCGCCCACGACTGCTACCCATTCCACATAGCACCGGCCCCTTCTGATCCTTCCTGCGGGTGGTGGGCCTACGGGAAGGCGGGCCCACGTCGCTCCTTCGGGCTGTGCCCGGCCGGGTCCCGTGGGCAAAGACCCGGCCACCAGGCGCTCGCCTGTGAGCCCCAACCCCAGGCCTGGCTCCAGGGCGGGGCCCCGGTGACGCCAATCCGGGCGACGTACGCTTCCTTGCTTTAATTTCTTTCATAGGGGCTTCTTGAACTGCTCTTAGTCTGACCCGTCACCTAGAACCTGTTTGCCTTGGGAGACCCTACCAGGGGCATTAAGCCCCGGACAACATAGCCTCTAGGATCATTCGGGTACTCAAACTCCTCCACCACGATAAGGTGGCAGTTCAAGGAGGAGTATATATATATATATATATATATATATATATATATATATATACATATATACATATATATATATATATATATATATATATATATATATATATATATATATATATATATATATATATATATATATATATATATATATATATATACACATATATATATATATATATATATATATATTTCATTTCTTTGCAACCCTGCATCACTGTACAGTGTTTGTATAGGATATGTCCTGCAAATATTTAAACTATATACCTGAACATATTATTATGTATATTGTGAAGTACTTACATATAGTTCACACATTATGGCTTTTGTTGCAATACAGGATTTACTTCGCACATGTATTTGCATATACATTATATATAGTCTAAAGTATTGCAATGTATACATAGTATACTATTTTAATGCCATCTCTAATATCTAGTCATCTTCTGTCATCTCTACTGTACAACTCAGCCTGTCTGTGTGCTGCTGTAACATGAATTTTCCACTGAGGATCAATAAAGTCTTATCTTGAATTTCAACTCTTGCTGCTGTGCCAAAATCCCTGCACAGCATCGCACTGTTCCAAGGGGCTCTGTGTCACTAGAAAAAGTTTGTTATGTATAACTTTGGGATTTCTCCCTCTGAGAATTGCACTGCTCTGTTGAGACTGTGAGTGGGTTTCTATTTTTTCTGAAGGAGGAGAGCTGCTGTCCTGTCTCACCAAACACAGCTGAAGTATGATTATCAACCTGTCTTTTCATCACAGTGAGAAGCAGAGGGACACCGTTTTGTGACATTGTTCAAGGCTCGTTCTGTCTCAGTAAAGGTGGAATGTTCATCAACATGGATGATCCACCTCCTTGCACACATTCAATTACTGTCACCCACAAGACAGGAGGATGTAATTATTAGTTGGGGCTCTTTCTTGTTTGCGTCAGATTATTTGATGGACCAGTCTTATGTCAGCATTGGCAGCCAAGCGAGGGTTTCACATGTGGTTTCTTTGCTGATTGACGTTTTGTCTAACCTGAGAATCTAAACTCTAAGACGTTGTGACAATCAGCAAAATATCTTCATTTACCACTTGCCACTGGCAAGAGGAGCAGTAGAAAGCATCTTTGGACTTTTGTCAAACAGCTGTCAGACAGCTCCTGGTCCCCTTAAATTAATAATGAATCTGTCAGGATGCAACAGGTGTATATGTGAATGTAACAGCCTGACAAATAAAGAGAGTCAGAGAGGAAGAGGGACAGAGGAGAGCTTTGGTCTTCAGTGACACGCTGCTCTGGGCTCTCAGTGATGGGAAGAATGGTGGGAATTCGATTAAAATGACACAATTAAATTTCCAATCAAATCACACCTGTCACTTTGTCATTTTTTTCTCAGTCATGCCCTGCTGAGCTCTGGTTGCAGCCATCACACCACACACACTTGATTTATTCCCACCTGCGTGAACTGGTAGCAGGTTACATCTCTGAACTCATTCTTTAGATTTCTTTCATTTATTTACTCAAATCTTCTTATTTATGTCTTATTTATGTGGATTTATTTGATCATTCCTGTATTATCATTTGACCATTAGTGAGTGTTGGTCCTTTGGTCAACATTTGCTGTTTTTAAATGTGCTGGATAAAGAAAATTGACTACAATTTTGGTGAAAATGGTGCAGTCCACGTGTGTTCTCAGTATCCCAAGGTTAAATATATCAGGGAGGAGATATTAGCTACCACTGAAAATGAAGAAATAAATCTTTTGGACGATACCTTTTTTTTTTTTTAGTTCAGTTCATACTGGATCTGCATTGGTATGTACTGCCTGCAGGAAATAACCATAGGTTCTCAGCACGTGTGACTCTTCATAGTCTCTCGCATTCTCTTGTCTAGTCTGTTTTTACTGTACATGTTACTAAACTCACTGGCAGCCATCAAAATGAAAGGATTATGTCCTTTAACAGTGTTACAAACTCACCTTAGTGCTGTGCAACAAAGTGTCGCTCAGAGCAGTGTGTGTGAGGAGTGACTGATACATATTCCCCCTCTGGAGGAACGTTCAGGACTACAAACTTGTATACTCGACTCGACCTGACTCAAAATGGCTCCTGCTGATTTCAGCTCTTGTACATACTCGCGTCCCTCGATGTGTTCCACACACAGCAGACTGGAGCACTCAGAGGAATATCAAAGAGATCTCTTGGCCTGTTCATGTACCAGAGAGGGGCAATAGACTCAGTTGTTGTTCTATTTGCCTATTGACACTGTTCTTGCTGCCTGTGTAATTTGGTAAGACTCGTTGCTGCAGTGTGGCTGACAGTATTGATCTAAATCAATACCATTATTACAGTAAGTAAAGTAAAAGACCTCATGAGTTCACATTATCAGCTTTATGTGGTCAACAGCTTAATATTTTGGTCGGATAAAGTATAAATTGCTTTGTTCAACACCCACACATCATATTAGTGTGCCCTGCACTCTTGAATTTGGAGTACAATCTTGCAAACATCGATCTTTAGAGAGGAAACATTACAGTCTCATATCTGACAGGGAGACAGTAATCCAGTAACAGAAAGGAATAATATTTTGTTAACAGATCTAAGACAGCAGACTGGCTGATCAGTGAAAGAGTAAGCATTAGTATTTGATTGTAGAGCATGATTAAAATGAATGCACATCTGCTTTGATCACACTCACTGGGATGGAGGTGATGAGCACAATGGTTAGAAAAACAAGTGCTTATCCTGTAGTTGTACTGATTTTCTGTCTAATAAATAGATCGATGATACACTTTGTTGTCACCATGAAAAAAGATGAACAACAAAGCATGAACTACCATAATAGAGGGATGTAAAGGAGCTTTCAGTACTCAAGGGAATACAATGTTTTCAATGTTGTAACAAACTGAATTGTCTTTTGTAAATGAGCTTACTGTTTTGTCCTGTGGACTGTTCTCATAGGCAAACAAAAGTTGTGCATTTACATTCAATGTTTCTCACCAGAACACATTGTATAGCACTCTTCTTTGCCTTTGTCGAAACATTGCTCATCTTCTTCGAGCTTTACAACTTCTTCTTGATCAGTACTTTTTCTGGGGACTCATATTTTTAACCCTCCAAAAAAAAAAAAAAAAAAAGGCTGGCTTTTGACAGGAGGCCTAACAGCCTATTTGATGTGTTTGCTACATTCCCCTCCAGTTCAGCAGGTGTCAATATGTAGAACATTAGCTCTGATATCTGTTGACGAGGAACCTTTCACTCAAATTGCATCTGCCAATAAAACAAGAAGAAGAAGAAGAAGAAGAAGAAGAAGAAGAAGAAGAAGAAGAAGAAGACAGATGAACGTGTTCACAGGTATGATAAACTCATGCTAACATTAACTCATCTTCACCCTAAAAATTAACAATTAATGTTATGGGGACTTGGTACGTTGTTGTTTCATTTATTTTTTTCTATTATAGAAAGCTGTCTTCATAAAAGCAGGGATGTGATGTCTCCAATAATCTGGGTTTCTGACATGCTCACTGTGTTTCAGGCAAAAAGATGAAAATATTGGATACAATCTCCTGCTTTTGTACTTTTGGGTCCACAATCAGATTTTCAGTTCTGTAGAAAGCTTTGAGACATCCCGTGGTTGATGTCATCAGTGCATTTGATGGGCTCAATTTCAGGACTGAGGTTGCCTAAATTAAGTAAGATGTACAACAGTGTGTCATCAGCATAGGAATGGTGGGATACATTGTGATTCAGTACGATGGTACCAAGAAAGAGCATTGGACCAAGAACTGACCTTGTGAAACCACACAGAAAATGTCAACTTCTTCAGATGAGAAGTTACCAAAAGTCCTTCCTTTTAATGTTTAGAACCATTGATGAACAGGTGTAGAATGTCACTATCAACAGTGTCAAAAACCACACCCAAGTCTAACAATATTTGAAAAGAAAGGTTTTTTGCAGCGCTGTTGATTTCATTGAGTACATTAACAGGAGCCGTTTCAGTGTTTTGATTTACTCTGAAACCATAGTGCTACAGTACACATTATGTGTGTTGTGGAGGATTACTGTGCATTGGTTTGTAGAACACCTTTTCAAGGATTTTTCTAATAACAGGAAGGTTGGACATCTGTTGGGTTTCAATTATTCTTTTTATTATTGGAGTGACCACAGCACACTTTAGAGAAGTGGGAACACCGGACTACAGGGACACATTAATGATATGCAGAATAACATTTGATAGGCAGTGAAAGAGACATTTAAGCAGTCTTGTGGAAATAGGGTCAAGAGACCAGGTGGAAGATTTAAGCTGCTGGACGACAGAGTCAAGATCATTAGACAGATGAAAAATTACACATAGTAACAAGACATCTTACGTTTTTTCTTCATCTTCAATGTTTCATCTTTAATATTAATATTTAATATTATCAAGAGAGAGCTCCCTTATTTGTCTGATTCCCAACTACATTCCTCATTTCTTTTAAGAACAAGATAAATAAATGGAAATACCATAGAAAATATCCACAATATCAAACTCTTTAGAACACATTACATGGGAAAAATGGTTGAAAGGTTTAGTTTTTTCGTTCTATGTTTTAAAGCTGCCATAGCTGATGTTTTTCAACCCCTTCTGCAAACAAGCTGTGGAGACAGCATGACATATCATCACCTTTTAAGCTGATATGGTGAACCTGTTAGCAAACAGTTTCTCATTTACTCATCCAGCATTTGTGGAGTAACATTATCATTATTCTTTCAAGTTTGAGTTTGTTCTACTCTGTTCAGGGCCTTCATTTGTCACACAACCAGAGTATCATCACAGGTGGACTTCCTTTGGTGCATTTTGTACTTGATCTGCACATAAGCCACCAACTTTGCTGTTTTCACTGCATGTTTAAATAGTCTTCCTGAGATAAAGCCAAAGAAAGGTTTCTCAGGTGTTACTGCTAGCACAACACAGCATGAGATCAAATGGCAGTATTTTCTTCAAATCTCTTCATGCGGTCTTTAAAATAAAGTCTGTGGCTGATTTTGAATGGACTGCTAACATTGTCATGACCTCACAGTTAAACATTACGAGGAGTTGCTCAGAGCACCAGCTGGATACGGGCAGCACTGTGCTGTTTTTCATTATGTGTTCGTGTCAAATAGTACCTTTGCTGCTGTATTACCATGCCTTCTCATACTTGATGTATGTCATCCCTTTCCACAGGAGCACTCAAGACAAGTGGATGCTGTCCTGCAAAGGCACACGTCTGTTTTCCCTGATCTCTCTGCAGTATGGCCTCCTTTAAGTCCACTTTCTGTCAAGCTGACAATCAATCACATTGTAAAGGGACAGGTCTGTGAGTAATGTAATCTTTGTCTGCCTTTCACTCAATGGGGACAATAGGTTTACTTACCAAGCGCAAGGTTGTGCATCTTGACAGTGGTAGACCTTTTGCTTTTTTAGTGCTTTGCAAAGTTGGCAGTATTTTGCATTTTTATAGGTCTAAATGTGACACTAGGTTACATGAGAGGACAAGGACAAGGATGAATTGGCAGCCAAAATCTGATGACAGATATGATGTGATTCAAAAGCAGAGAAGTGTTCAGCATTTTGAGCAACAGATTTGTACCAATGTCTACAATGAAAGAAATAGTTTGACATTTTGGGAAACAGGATTATTCCATTTATTGCCAAGACTCACCACAAAAGAAGTATGACACTGGCGCTAGCAGCCACTTAGCTTAGCTTCACAGAGAGACTGGAAACAGTTAGAGGGAACAGCCAGCCTGGCTCTGTCAAAAGGTAACAAACAATGCCTACCATCGCCTTTAAAGCTCATTAAGTTATTTTATTTTTTTTTTATTTAAATTATTTTTTTGTTTAATCATAAAGACCAAAGGGTAAAAACTATTTTACTAGTTTTTCTTGCCTGTGTGCAGTTACTGCCAATATACTTGTCATCACCAGGGGTGCAAGCCAAGAAATAGACCATCACAAATGAATTTTGTTCTTTGGACACATCTGTCTCCCCCTGTTTACAGTCTTTATGCTACTGACAATGAGTTTTTGAAGTGTCTCTGAGCTCACTGCTGGCATCAAATTCAGAAGTAGCAGAAATTTATGAAAACCAATGAAGCTGATGAGGTGAAACATTGAATATATTGTCTATATTGCCTACTGTTTTTAATTCTTTAATCTTTATGTTTTACACAGTGTTTTTGGAACAAGGGTTGCAGACAAATCTAATCAAAAATCCAGTGTATGCATTCATAACTATCCTCAGATATAAAGAGAATGACATGCTAACCTGCAGCTGGAGGACATATAACATGTCTGTCCTTAGAACCATCAAACACACAGGCACCTATAATTTTAAAGGGATTGCATTCTGCTTGATTAAAATGCATCATCCTTCACTCTCCTGTCTTTGGCTCCTCAGTAACTCTCCAAAAATGACCTGCCTTCATTAGCAGATTTTTAGAAGACTTCAAAAGATGTGAAAGAGCCTTCATACCTCCTCACCTCTGCCTGTTAATGAGGCATGACAACAGGACACACAGGTGTCCCTCAGAGGTAAAAGTGATCAGTATCTGCTGCTTGTTATAATCAGAGTTGGCAACACACATTCAACAAGTCTCCAGTCACACTCAATCAACACAGTGAAGCTGTCCTTCCTCTCACCCTCACTTCTCTTGTCATTGTAGCACCGGGTGTCTTGATTTGATTTTTGCCTCCACCAGATCAACCTTTTCTGTAAATAAGTGCATTATAATCTGACAGCTTTTTGATAGAGCTATTTTATTCTCTTCTTTCTTCCAAACCTTAATAGATTTTCAGTTAATTGTAATGTTGAATGTCAACCCAGGACACAGAAGAATAAAAGGTTCACTCTTCGGTTTTCCAGACAATGTAAAACAGAAACAATTAATTATTAAATACAAAACACCTAAGTCATCACTTGTAGTCCAACTGGAGGTCACGTAATGAATTAGATGGAGATCACAGATTGCAACAAGGTTTAAATTGATTGTGGCATAAATCCACTTGTGTCTTGATTCAACGTTCTGTGCAGTGTCATGATTCTGATAGAGATATCAGCACTTACTGCCAAAACGGCATCACATGCTGAAATGGAGGGGATGAATACTGTGACTGTGGGTGTTTTCTCATTGTAATTAATTTTAATCATTTTTTTAGAGATTGACTTTCACTTTAACATTAAAGGGGCTAATTCTTTAATCATAAAAAGCCACATTAAATCTACTTTTATTCAATTTTAAAAGGCAATAAAACATAAATCTTCCAGTGGGGTTGAGTGCATTTTATATGACTCATAAGGATGCATGCATTTATCACAAATCAATTGCACACTATTTTCCCAGATATATGTTGCAGCAATAGTATAATCTAACAGTTTGAGGTGTTCACAAAAAACGTGATATGTGGTGTGTGAATTACACTGTGGTTATGAGTTATTGGTCATGATGAATATTGTCAATGTCTGTCTTGCTCAGGAACGTTTTCATTTCCTCTCCAACTACTGATATAATGAGCAGCCTCACTGCCTCTGTCGGTTCTATTGATTGTTGCCTTGTTCCTTCATCTCGTCAGCAGAATCTTCAGTATCTTTGCTCTCGTCCTCTTCTGGTTATCGCCATGCCTTTTCACTGAGAAGTCAAGGACGAGATGTTAGGCAAAGGAAGGACACATGCTTTTTAAATGGAATGTAGCCAGGTTAGAATATGGGAGACAGGGCAGTCGATGGGCTTATCAATGTTTGATTAGGGTGTTGACATCTCTAGTAGGCTCAACTGTGATTTCTGCCATCCAAAAACCCAGCTCAAGTCACTAAACCAGGACCCAGGATCCCAGGCTTATGTTGTTCCAAATATATTCATGATCTCTGAGCCAGCGACAGCTGTTAACGTCTCTGCACAGGTGTTTGTTGACCTTTTAGCTGTCAAGTGTCTCCAGACTTTCACTCAGGAATATTTCAGCCTAACCTACCTTTAATAGGAATGAAGAGAATAGTTTATACTGCAATAATACCAGAGATCAAAGTTATTCAAGTTATACTACTGCTTTTAAAATTCTTTCAAAGTCAAAGACCACTGTCATGATGTTTCTCATTAATTTTAGTATAACATTGTCACTATCCAAGGTCATTTCAAGGTGCAACTCAGCTCTCCCTCAGTCAGTGTTGTGTGTTGAGTGTTTGATCAGGCATCTTTCTCTGGCCCATTGGTGCAAAAAGGGGAACTCTTGCTATTAACTCTTAGATAAAAAAAACAGTGTGCATCTCTGTCCTTATAAGCACCAGCATACTGAATGGAAAAGCCCAAGGTGCTCTGGGTATTACAGCAAATGTTTTAGGGGGACATTAAATGCCTGACGCCATTTCTGCTGCACTGACAAATTAGTTCTTATTTTGTCATCACTGTAGAGCCACAGCATTGTAAACATTCAGCTTGGGAAAGATGGCAGTCTTACACATTGTCAATTGTGGTCTCAGTGGGCTTTGAAAGGCTGCTCCAAGTGTTTCTTGTTTTATTACAATTTCAAGTTTTGGAAAGCAGGTTAAACTGGTTGTTCAGTCATTCCCTGTGCAGCCATGAACTTCTTCAATTATTAACCAATTCTCCACTGATTTGGAGAATTTCATCTCTGCAATTATTTCCTTTTGGTTAGTCTTAATTCTCTCCACACCTTCCTGTCATTCCTGCAGTCCATCCAGAAAGCTACAGCCTGGGTTCTGTTAAAAGATCATGTCACTAGCTACTTGCCATTTGATTATATTTTGATCTTATTGCATCTCAAGCATTGCAGTGGCTAGGCTGCCTCATCCACTTAGATCCCTTTACATTATACATGTATCCTGCAAGAAATTAGACAACATACAGTAAGTTGAAACTAAACTTGTCTTTGTCATTAATTTAAAGGCTTGTGTGAATCAATCAAACATTGAACTTTAGAAATGATTATAAATGGTCATTTTATCTGATCCCATCTTTCAAAATAAACCAGGTTGACTGTGCAAAGTCTGGCCCATGGACAAAGGGCAAATCTAGCCAAACATTTGCATAATTTTTTCATGTCTGCTAAGTGGCGCATTTTTTCATGTATTTGATTTTGGTTTTGACAGTTCTTTATTTTGTGTATGCTTTTATGACCCTTATGTTATCTGTTTTCAATGTGTTATTGTTGTTATTTTCATTATTATTATTATTATTATTAGTAGTAGTAGTAGTAGTAGTAGTAGTAGTAGTAGTAGTATAAATGTATTAGTAGTTGAACGTTGACGTGTGTATTGTCCTGCGGCATGTCCATTCATAAAGGCTGCATTCTTGTGGTCACGTGATCAGCTCACAGTCGAATCACGTCGCTCAAATGATGTGACGCACGAGATTCAAAGTTGGCAGCAACGTCTGCGCGTTGAGATACTCTTGTAACTTTGTGTTTTCATCCGCAGCAGAAGCTTTTGAAAAGGTAACACAGAGGTTATCTATCTCCATGTTTTCACACGCGTGAAGTGGGTGTTCAGTATTGGAATGGACGGCAAAGTCATTGGTCCGGGTCCATACAGGGCGACCAAACTGGTGAGTTTGTTGTTAACTTAGTGTTAACGTTAGCAAGGCACGAGTAAATGTGACGTTGAAAGGCTTTAAGTTTCAACGTTACAGTGTTGCGTTAATGTGTAAAGTTTGCTTCTAGTTACGGCTGCGAAATTAAAGTACGTTTATCATTTCTCTTCATGAAGGTCGAAAGCGTACGTTTAAACTGAGCTCGGTCTTAAGTTTAACGTTAACTGAGTCAACTAGCTAACAGCTAGCGTTACGTGTATTTTTCTGATTCGGGAATAACCGAGGGGAGTTCAAGCGTTTAAAATCTGCGCATAAAAAAGAACGGCTCGCTAAACAGCACTATAATCATTAGGGATGTCCTTAACTTTTTGTGGATAAATGTCCTGCATGCTAACTGTAGTATCAGAAACACCTGCGCATGTTTAGTTTGTTGTGACTGTTGTGTTTCAGAGCTGTGTAGCAATGTTATTCAGCATTCAGAATTACCTCAATTACGAGAATAGTCGTCGGTGTTTACATTGAGGGTAACTGCGAACACATTCAATGTAATGCTAATGTGTTCACTTTGTCTTGTGTACTTTTCACTCACTACAGCTCCTTTTTAGACATACATGTCTAACTCACTGGCTGTGGTTTGGAATCTCTAACCCCTTTCACTCTAATAAACTACTGTATACATTAAAACACATTGCAAAATCATTCTGAATTATATGTATAGATATACTAGCAAGTTAATGCACCCATTCCCTTCTTTCTCCTGTTGGTCTTTTTCACATTTTGACTTGTAACAGGTGGTAGGTATAACAGGTAGAAAAGGCACAGGTGTTACTAAATAATGTTAACGACAGTTCTGTTATATTCAGCTGACCCAGGAAGCTGCACCATAGCAGGACCCTGAGACTGAAGCAGCTAGATGGAATTCAGCCCCATTAACTTTATTTGCACCTGTGCCTTTGGTACTGTTACATGTCAAAATGTCGTCTGTGAAGAAGGCCTAATACTCAGTGTCAAGAGAATCTCGGCTGAACAAACCTGTGCTGAATCACAAATGGCCATACAATAATGTTTGCTCAATTTATCACACACCCTCAAGCTGAAAAGAAATGTCACAGTGGCTTCCTTACTACCTTTCATATTTTTATCCTTTCCCTGATTGGTTTCGGCCTTGGTTTTTTTTTTTACCTACAGTACATGTCTTTTTAGGCTTATGTGTATTGTATTTGTGCCACCTGGTAGTTAGACGTTGTAGTTAACAAAGCTTACAACCCCATAGTAAATATATGGATTATAGTCTCAAGATCCACAAAGCCTTCACCTTTTTTTCTGCTCGCAAAAACACTCAAAAAAAGGAACACTTTCCATTCATTGTCTGTCTCTCTCTCTCTCTCCTCTGCAACTTGTTTTAATGAAAGACCATCCCTATCCCGTCTCCCAGTAGTCTCAAGGCCAGCCTCTTGGCTTTTACTTGTTTTAAGATTTTTAATCTTTCCCTTCACATGTTCAGCTCTTTTCCTGATTCAGACCAGCCAGAGTGAGCGATGTTCGCCTGGGTTGTGTTGACCTCATGTAGCCTGTCTCTCTCTTTCTGCCTCTCTCTGCTTTTATCTACTTCTTTCATTTTTCTCCTGTCCATCAAGATACTTTGTGCGATCTGATAATCCATAACCTCTGCACCACCCAAAACAGTGCGAGCACATAATGCTCTATTTGTTTTCATACCTGCCTGCAGTTTTTGGCAACTAGAGGATATTAGAGTGGCCAAAGTTGTTTCAGAGCAGACTATGAAATGAAGAAAATGCACACAGTTTTTCATTCCAGAGGGCAGGATATTTTTCTCACATGTTGTATGCATCCCCTTTTAACAAAATGTTCCAAACCGCCTTCATAACATTGAAAAAAGAAACTTGTTGAAAATGCTCTTATGTGGGCTCTATCAGAGTCGCAGTTTGAGTGAAATATTTACATGCCATATCTAACAATTAGCAGCACTCCCCGAATTTGCCATCTGTGCTATTTGCTGTCTTTTTTACATTTCACATCATTTGTCACGCCACAATGTATATGTCTCCCTATTTTGCAGTGGAATGAAACTATTAAACTCTTCCGAGGTGGCATGCCGTTGAAAAGGCACTGGGCACACTTCCGCTACTATGACTGGAGTTTTACAGGATCCGAGGCTGTGGATTATCTGCATGAGCTGCTGAGGCGCAACTACAACTTTGGTCCTGAGGTGACTCGCTACCAGACTCTGCAGCTGCTCAGGAAGTTCCTCAAGGCCCATGTCATTGAAGACATCAAAGGACGCCATGGGACAGAGGACTTTGAAGATAGCGGCCATCTGTACAGGTACTACTTTGACTTCCTGTACTGTTATTTGTGTTGGTTGATAAACCAGAACGTATTGTTTTTCGTTATTGACAGATTAATCAGGCCAGCAAAATCATTGGTTCACCACAAACTCATATCTCCGAACTGTATAACAGCTCTGTGATCAGGAAAGCCACCCTGATCACAGAGGACCCCTCTCACCCCCTCCATCACTCCTTCCAGCTACTTCCGTCAGGCAGACACTACAAAGTCCCACTGGCCCGCAAAAACATCTATAAAAAATCCTTTATTTCCTTTGCAATAACCACCCTGAACAACATGAAATAAGACATTGAACAATATATATATCTGGCATGTATTGGCTGCTGTTTCCTTTTAACATTTCACTTGTCATCTGTGTGTGTGATATGTGCTGTATTTTTGTTTGAGCCTTGTCAAAGGAGAATTTCTGTCACCGTCTGGGACAGACAATAAAGTCTATCTATCTATCTATCTATCTATCTATCTATCTATCTATCTATCTATCTATCTATCTATCTATCTATCTATCTATCTATTGTCCATTCCCTCTCCGGCTGAGCCAAGTACTTTTGTATTTTTCTCCAGGTTCCCCACACTGTCTCCCCTGAAGTCTTTTCCAACAAGGCCCATGTTGAGAGACAGCAGTGACCTGCCCAGACTCATTCGCTGGGATGACTACGAAGAATTGCCTCAGCGGGAAAACATTGCACCCCTGAGGTCTGCTGTCATGGTGAGAAAGAGACAGAGCTGTTTCAGCTATGCCAATGCTTGCTTTGACTCATGCTGTGCTTGAAGTGAAGTAATTATGTAAACTTAATAGAGAGCAAATGGCAAGATGAGATCATTTTAACAGAGATCATTTTCATTTCCCCTGTTTGAGTTAATACTGAGAGCTGTCATTTACATTATTTTGCCTATACCATACACTGAAAAATTAAAAGGAAAGCTCAATGTAATGCAATGCAGTATATGAGCTGAACAAAAAATACTTAAATGTAATTGACAAAAATGATGGGTAAAAATAGTTTGCTTACAGTTGTGTTTTCAGTTTTTGTTCAGAATCTAGCTGCAGTTTTTTCTTTTCTTTCTCAGTTCTGTGGTACTTTTATTAGGTTGCATTATGTTGACAAGAAAATGTATTTATTTATATTTTTATTTTTTAAAGATTTCTCACATAAATGTTTTATTTGATTAAGTTACAAGACTGTTGTGTTGGATTCTTATTACACAGGGCTTTCTATGTGTCTGCATACTCAGTATAAGTTAAAACGAATTTTTCATTTGTGTCCTTATTCCTTTTCAATCAGACCTCAGACTTGTGGAATAAAAGGCACAGCGTAGCTATTGGGGACGTGCATGAATGCAAGCTCATACGGAGGAAGGAGATAACTGCAAAACAAGTGGACCACATCTGGAAATCAATGACAGTTGCACAGTATGTAGCCCTTCAATGTATCTCATCGCAAAACGCTCATGTTGTTGCAGCTTTTGCTCTAGATCAGTGGTTCCCAAACGTTTTTGGACCACAGCACTCATTCAACAAAAATGTTTCGTCATGGCACCCCGAGCCAGTATAGCATGCATATATGAACACTGATGCTTATCAGTTTCAACAATTTCATGTTATATTCAGGGGTTCACATTTAGTCCACCAGGAGATGATGTTTGATGCTCACCACTATACATAGCATGGTCTTAAAGGGACATTTCACCCCAAAATCAACAATAAATTTTTCCCTCTTACCTATAATTGTTATTTATCAGTCTAGATTATTTTGGTGTGAGTTGTAGAGATCTGTAGATATGGGCCATAGAGATGTCTGCCTTGTCTCGATAATAATGGCACCAGATGGCACTCGGCTTGTGCTGCTCAAAGCACCCAAAAATACATGTGAAAAACTGAACAGCACTGTCTCTTTTCAGAAATCATGACCCCGCTACGCGAGATAATCCACAGACCTTGTTGTGAGGAGTTTCATGAAAAAACATTTTCTTTCTACCGATCTACACGCGACATCTGTATCACTGCATTTCTGATTTTTGTCACACGTGTGCATGTGTACCATTTATGTGCATCGCTGATTATATTATATCAGATTTAAGTTACACAATACAGTCCCATTCTCAGTCACTCAGAATAAAAGCCATGGGGTTAACAGACAGAGGTAAAGATTTAAAATAAACAATGAGTACAATTATATGTGTAATTTTGTTAAATGTACTTCTTTCATTTTAATCAAAATTAAAATTAGTTTATTATTAAGGGGTGCAAGGAGAGGGGAAAAAAGAGCTGCAGGCATTTTAATGGGATGAATGAGCCTGCTGTCGATGTGGATGTGCAGGTGTGACCTCACTGACGGGCTGGCTCTTATCCTGTTTTCTTGTACACAGCAATGACAGAGGCGCTTCACATATTGTGATGTTCATAACACGCAATACCACAGATATCCAAGATGTCTGTCTTCCAGAGGCAGCCAAAACCTGTCCAATAAACTGTAACAGTGTAGTGTTTGGTCTGATTTTAGCTTTATTGGTGGGCTCAGATTCAGTCCAGTCAGACTGTGTTAACACTGTGTGCTTATTGCTTTTTCCGTCTGTTTTGATTTGTTAGGAAATGTAACATAAAACTTTATTAATATAATGCGAAACTAAAAATGCAAAATTAACAATGCTACAATAAAGCTGCACCCTTGACCTGCCTGCAAGGTGCCCCAGGGTGACATGGACCCACTTTGGGACCCACTTTGAGACCCACTTTGGGACCCACTTCTTCAGATGTTTAAATACCATCTCTTTTGTTTTAGTTTGCAGGGCGTGCTGGGCCTAACGTCACTGGATGGAGTTTTAAACCCGACACATGTGAACGGCAAGCACATTGTTCACAATGTGTTCAGCGTTAATAAGACAGGCATAGTCGTATTGGAGAATAAAGCCGGTATGCATTTATTCACAATTGGAAGGACAATTGTTCAACAGCAACTTACGAGAATATTTTGACTCACCACCTGTATCTCCTTTTGCATCTCCAGAGGACATGCCATACTGGGTTATATCAGCAATGAAATGCCTCGCCAATTGTAAGTTTACATCTTCTGCTCACTCTAAAAGTTAACATTAGAAACATCACCATCTGCTTTGGGACTTCAGTGGGTACAAGCACCTGAAGAACATAAGTTACAGTACATTTCTAAAATGATTCATGAGGAGGCTAGACTGTAAACAGACGCTACAGTTTATTTTTCACTAATGACAGTTGAGAGTAGGTGTACATACACACACACCATAAAATCTGAAGTGCCACTTGACATGCTTATGTGCATGTATTAACATTAACCAGGGTTAACTGTACCACCCCAAATCCAAAAAAGAAAGAACACAATCTGTGATTGCATCCTGTTACTTATTTAAGCTTAACACAGAGTCCCAACTTTTTTTAAATGAGGGTTATATCGTTCTAATTTTATCGTATTTGTTGTAAAGCATTAAAAACTGCATTTGTCTGATTTCTCAGGGCCTAATGGCAATGAAAGCAAACAGCCAGTGTACCTGGGTTTTGAGAGGGATGTTCTGAAAACAGTGGGAGACTACTTTCAGAGACTCAAAGAACCCCTGCTGACTTTCCAGCTATATGAAGTCTTTGTCAACATTCTCAGTGAGTGACTCGCAATGCGGATCCACAACTGATATTTGTGCTCTGCTACAGATAAACAGCTGCTGGTGTTCAGTTTGTCTAGTCTGGATTTTGCCCTCAGGAGCAGGACTATTCTTTTCCCATATCTCTGCAGGTTTGCTGCAGGAGAAAGAGGTTGCCACTGAAGCTCTTCAAGTCAGCTGTCTCTTACTGCCTCCTCCAAACCGTAGACGCCTCCAGCTTTTACTGCGTCTCATGGCTCGGGTCTGCCAGAATCCCCACCTGCCTCCACTCAATGACTTCATTGCTACCCGCACACTGGTACACATTACTGACAGTTATTTGCTACTAATCTTTGTGCTGCCTTTCTAGTTTAGCGAGGTTAATTAAGAGTAGGATTGTTAGGAAATCCTACAAATCAGCATTCTAATTTAAGGACACAGAATGTCATGAACAAGGAATATAATACAAATATGATAGTCCTGCAATTCACACTGCCTTTAAAAAACTTGTAAGAAAGAGCATTTTAGATTGTGTAAGGGGCTTTGGAAAAAAAATCATTATTATAATATTATCAGCAGACTGTTCACACTAAAGTATACTCTAACAATACCAAGTCCAATTTGCCTTGATTCAACCCTCCTTTGATAACCATGACCAGGATGACTGAGAACATTTGATATACTATGGATAAGGTGAAAATTGAGTATAGTATATTTAGAGAAATATACAGTTCATGGTCACTACAGCTCCAGACTTGCACTCTCAGGTCATAGATGATACTGTGTTTACACCTGAACTATAGAATCATAAGATCTGAACTGTCCTTTTACAGCCTCCGACACAGAAGCATTTAACCTTGATGTTTTATTAGCAATTCAGATTATATTAAGTATGCATTCAGGCTGTCTAGATGATACTCTCAGTCCCCATTTGTGTGCATACAAAATTCAAATATTCAAATCCCAAAAATGCTCTGTGGTCCCAAGCTTATTACTTTGGATTGATTCAACAGGTGCTCATCAGATTCTTTCCGCTCGTCTCATGATGAGTATATTCAGGTTCTAGTCCATTTCCTTGCGGTCTCTGTCCAGATGGTGCAGATGTTCTCACACTGCGTTCTGGGCTCGGTAGACGAGATGGACTTGGATGAGCTGCTTGCCACCAAACTGGTGACCTTCATGATGGAGCACCACAACACCATCTTCCAAGTTCCTTCCAAGCTGCGTCACCAGGTTGAGGAGCACCTGTCCCACCTCAAAAGAGTTCAGGTCGGTGCGCTCTGTGCAGCTACAGTTCATGAATGGATTTATGAGCAGGGACAGTGTGTGTGAGGAGGCCTGTGCAGGTGGTGCTTTCTGCATCACAGTAACGTGCACCCACTTTCTGCTGCATCTGCTCCCTCCCACAGTCCCTGTGTACCAAGCCGTATCTGTGCATCATTTGTGAAGACAATATGACAGTTGTCAGATTGGTTCCTTCAACTTGCCAAGCACCAAGCGTGGACACAGTGGCTGGTAAATTTAGATATTAAATAAAGCCACATAAAATCAAGAAATTCCATTCATTGTTATGTTAATGTGAGTGGAAAGCACTTGAGGGTCTTGATGACCGTGCATTTAGTTGTGGGTTTAGTGTCCCATCTGGCAAAACCCTTTTGAGATTTTCTTCTGAAACAAATTCATATTTGTGATAGACTGCAGCCATAATGGAGGTGGAAGCAGCCAGTCAGCAGCGTTATTGCATGCTGATGATGATTGGATGAAATTCTATTTACTGCATGAACATATGAGAGTCTCTCATCATTGAGGAAATTTCATGAACTCGGTTTAAGCATCAATATTATTAAAGCGGTATTGCTCATAACAGCACTGTCACTGCTGCACTGAAGCCTGATGTCCCTGTATCTGGTTTGTATCTGTTGCTATGGGCAACACCATAAATGTCAGAAACAGGGCCACAGTCTTTAGGGGTTTTATTCCCTTTTCGCACTGCCTGCTTCAAGGTAAGTCTGTTTTCCTTGTAAACCTATAGTAACTATAGAAGCATCTCTTTCAATAGACAGAAACAGGAGCAGGCAGCCGTGGGATCACACACTGTATCAGACATAGACAGGCGGAGCGGCACAGTTTTCTCTTACCAGTTTGTGCTTGTCCTCGCGATTGCCTTCATGCAGTGGAGGTTTATTTTATCCCTCCATGCACAGTTGATTAATATTGATGCGTGCATGTGTTCTTCTTTTGGCTGGCACATCAGAAAATGGAGAAAACACAATCTGTGTTCAACGTTGTTTGGCCTACAAACGAAGGCCTGATTGATCATGTCCAACAGTAGATGCATAAGCTTACACATCCCACACAGTGAAGAGGATGAAAACATGATTCCATCCGAACTGAATTCTGTAAATGAGATATTAAAACTGTAACCACCCCGCACACTTAACATATCATTGACTATGATTATGACTAGCAATAGAAGTCAAGTGTTCTGGGGGATATGTAGGCATAACCATCCATACACTGTGTTGTGTTTCAGTAGAATTACTGAGAGGGTAGTTCATAAACTCCCTGTACAATAGTGGACTTTTTACAGTTAATGTCACTGACAGAGAAACTGTATTTTTGTAACTTTTAAGCAGGTAAGTCGGTAGCTTCACATTACTGGCTGCATATTATTTTTTGCCTATATTTTGCAGAAATATCCTGTACTTTATTTCTTTTATTATTCACAACAAAAAGGAGTGTACATATCCAGAAAATCAGTTTGTGTCACACCAGTATAAATCACCAAAAATGTGTATTCATTTCCTGTGTGTCTTTCATCAGATCAAATATGCAGGATCAGATACAGACTTCAGCACATCGCCAGCTTTTTGTAAGCAGATCAGCAGGGTGGAGTCTGAGGAGCAGAAGGTGATAGGAACACAGACCCCCCTGCTGGAACTGCTGGAAGGCCTGATTGCAGACAAAGAGCTGCCTGCCAAGGACAAGAGAAAAAGGCTCAAACAGGTATGGCTGCACTGTTTGGAGAGAAGGCATGTTGAAAGAGGAACCTTGTTTAATGTAGAACTCAGAGGAGGCTTGATGGGCAAAATCAGACTGGTCTTGAGCGATATGCTGTGGAATGTGCATCTGAGCTATTCATTTTAAGAATGTGCATGTGTGCACATGTCCTTACAGTACCAATGCATATCCACCTCCTTTCAGTTCCAGAGGTCGTACCCAGAAGTCTACAACCATCGATTTCCCACTGAGGAGAGCAAAGCTGCTGTCATACCCGAGAAAACCCCACGACTCAAACCTCCACTCATGTTCTTCAAACTCAAGACGCCCTTCCAGAGGAGCTGGAGTTTCAGGGCATGATCTGCCACCACTGACACATATGCACTTCACCCTGTTGAAACAATTCAACCTCAGTGTCACGAGATAAAGAGCAGTGTGGCTGTAATGGAGCTCTGGTAAGAGTGTTGGTCTCACACACACACACACACACACACATATTTGGTCAATTGTCATAACTAATGTTTAAAACTGATTAGTTGAGCTTTGTAGCACTGTTGAACTAATAATGTCAAAGGTCAGTTCATATAAATAATAATAATAGTTATAATAATAATAATAATACGACATTCCCACTGAAATCTTGAAAACTGAAATACTGAAAACTGCAAACAATGAATGTGGATACATTTTAACTTATTGTGTTGCTAGAAAACTTGAAGAATATGTAAGAAATGATCACCAATGAACACTGAGAGAACCACTCATATTTGTTAAAATGAACTCACAGTTGTTCTAATTTTATGTATTGGTATATTTTTCTATTACGATACTGTTCGTTAGAAAGGTCTAATGACCAAAACACATGGGGCATGGACACGGTGCGACACCTCTGCTCTGCATGCATGATGCATTGTGTCTGTTCCCATCTATTTCAGCTGTTATAGGCAGGGACAGTAGTTGACTGACATTGTCGTGTACCTAAATTGAATGAAATTTATTTTTAAAGTATTAATAGCTTATTAGGAGTTCGGCTTATAGGTTGTGAAAAGGTGACGTTCCCGTGAAGTCAAAATCAATGAATGAGTGTTTTTATGACGCCTTATACTATACAGCATCTATATGCCAGTCTCTGCCCCAACTATGGCAAACACGGCGTTTTGTAGGTATTTTTAAAGGTGTTTTAGAGTCTGGAGAGGTATTACACATTCAAAGTTATTGGTTATTGTAAATGCCGATCAGTATCCATGGTAAGTCCCCCTCTTAGCTCCCTGGTTTTGCAGGAAAGCATGTTGCTGTTTCATAGGAACATTAATGATGAAAGCAAGTTAGACTCTTAAAACATTTATATTGATGTGTATTTTTGTGCTCCACAGAAAAATCCTGAGGCATTTCTTCAAACAGATTAGATAATTTCATGATCTTGACTCGTATGACGCAAAGATTTCATTTTCACCATCAGTTTCTGATGTAGGACGGTCAGTATGATGTAGATATGAGCCTAACGTACAGTCTGTCAATGAACATTTGCTCAGCGTTTGTTCTGAAAGGGAGTTCATGTGACACCAAACTGAAAAGCTCTAGATGAGCTCCAGTGGATAATTGCATTTCTAACTACAAACACATCATAACTGAGCAGAGTTCTACACGGTCGAGGTCAAACTATAGATGCCATTTGCTGTAAAAAGTGCACAACAACATTTAGTTGTTTTGTTATGTTGATATCCTGAATCCTAGAATGAGGAAAAGGAGAAAAAAATAGGCAAAAGCCAACATTTCACATGTTCTTAACTGACTCACCCCTCTCTCTAAACCCTCCTTCCACTTTACTTGACGGGTCTTACTGGATATGCAGTCTGAAAACAGCTCATTTCATGTTTGTGCGTGTTGGTTTTATCCTGTATATAAGAACTGTTTTGTTTTTGTTTGTCTGTTTGCTACATATTTCACTCTCAAAAACTCTTTCACTGTTTTCAATGTATTTTGTAATTTTCTGTTACCTGCTGCTTTGTCATGTCAATCAGGTCGTTTCTCACTTAAATTGAGACTGTTTTTATTTTTGTAATGATTAAGTACTGATATTTCTATGCTGACTCTCCTAAATGCTCTTGAACAAATGCAATAATGCTGGAATTACTGTTACACTTGAATTGCTGCTCCATGCTGGAAAGAAATCAGCGGGATAAAAGTGATTTCATGTTGATGCTGATTTTCCTATAAAAGTTCTAATTGGCAGATATGACTGCTTTGTTGCCCTTCTTTTCTTGTTACATATGAGGAATGATTTGATATTTTCTGCAGGGGAACATTGTTTTGATGTAACCCAAACATGAATGCAAGCAAAATGCATCCTCCAGCGTACGATTGGGAGCTGAATTAGGTGCAATTTATTGTGCGTCATCGCGTACTGCAGAAGAGTAATAACCCTGCAACAACATAACAAGCACAGGCACAGCTCATGTATTGTTGGAGGATAAAGTCTGATTTCTGTTTTTGGCTCAGACCCAGTTTGCAAAGCACATTCTCCTGTCAGAGGGCAGGGGTTAAATCATTTTCTATAGCCATGCCCTTTGAAATCCTAATCCTAATAAAGAAAGGACATACAAAAAGAATCATACCACTATAGAAAAGAAGGAGCCTGAATATGCTTTTATTGTTTTATATGTCTTTTTTTCTTTCTTTTCAATAAAACAAAAATACTGCCATTCACCATTATTAAGCAATGCATTTTTCCCAGCCCTGAGAAAGAGTTATAGATAGTTATATATAGATAGTTATAGATGACCTTGTCTGCTTCCGTCTCTTTTTCATATAGCTGATGGTAATCCTTCAGGATCATGCAGAACATATGAATCTACTGGGTGACAGAATGACATGTGAGATGTGTAGCACATGTGTGACACAGCAAAAGAGTTGCAAGTCAGCAGCTGACACCTGCATGCGTTCCCAAGGAAACATCCCACACAGTAAACACAGAGGTGGACAGAAAACATCAGTGTCCCACACAGCTCATCGCCACAGTGATTCAGTGTTGAAACCTGTGTATGAAGTGCAGTGATAAGACTTTGTCTAGTCTGTCTGGTGGTGCAAGTTTATGTTTTGAGACAAAAGGGACAATGCTGGTGAAGGTCTGTGTCATTCACCTCTGTTTCCTCAGGCATGCGTTGTTTTTGATTCCACCACTGTGGGCGTCAAAGTTGGAAATGTTCCAGTTCTGCACAGTGTCAGCATGATGTAACAAGACCAACAGCTTGGATATATAACAGTTTCAACTGTGTTTTTCTGTTTCATGCATTGTTTCTGTCGTAATCATCACACCTGTCTACATGAGCCATGATGCAGAATTTTAAGAGTCATGTCTATTTACCTCTGATTTACACACCTAACTACAATGATTGTATATTGGACTTCCAAAATGCCTTCAGAGCGCTTTGTGCTAAATGCTAAAGTGAGCATGCTAACACACTCAGAGTGACGATGATTAGCACAGAGCTGCTTGACTTCAGGTGTTTGGATTGAATGCAGGGAAGATTTTCCTGTGCTATTCGCTGAAGTGTTTTTACAGTCTTGATTACTTGCACCTCCACACATTCATGAGTTGGAGCCATAAAGAAAATTTTGCTCAATTCGAAACATCTTCAACCCACCAGATGAATTTTTGCCTTAATTTTCACCCTTTGGAGCAAATTTCAGCATCAGCTCACATGTCTTTGTGGTAACCTGATAGCACTCATGACACCTACAATTAGCTTTATTTCATGTGAACACACACTTTGATTTACCTGTCAATATCATTAAGCAGTATGTGTGTAGAGAACTGGGAAGGGTCCAGAAAATCTCGGTTAAAGCCTGCTAAACTCCTGCTGCACTGTGCATGTGGTATTGATCTGAAACATCATTTAGATGAGATGCACCAGGCGAACGTTCACAACAGACTAATGAACACGCGCCTCTTGTTGCATACCTTAAGAAATCCATCTGCCTTGTGCTGTAAATGATATAATCTAGTTTGTGTCCAAAGCAATGCAGACAGATTGAGGAACTGAAGCAAAAGACCAGTCAGTGACCCTCTGACCAAACTCAGACACGCCTCAGACAACACGAAATTATCAGTTATTGAAGCACATGTTTTGAAAAGCTACCAAACTACAATACTTCTAATATAACTCACGTAATGATCGCCTTCAGAAGTAGCAGACTAATGACTCTCTTGAAGGTGTCACCGTGTGACTAATGTGGTAATATGAAAAACCTGTGAAATGACTATATGACTCTAATGAATGGTGGCGTGGACAAGTCTGTGGTCATCACGCTTCAGGTATTATCAGTGCTTTAATATTCCAGCCAGTGGGCCTGCACATTGTACAGTGGGTGTTCCATTCAGGGTGATTGAGAGTAGCTGATATCTCAGCAGTGGAGTGAAGGAGAGGGAATTAACTCCATCATCAGGGACCTCTTCAGTCTTTGCAGTCATGGGGGAAAAACCTGACCTGAATACAAAGCAGCCAGTTTGCTATCATTCATCAAATTTGTCTAGCTAGCATTAGGTACAGCCTTAAACCCAATGGTCATGAGCATTCAACACGTGATCTTTCAGTGTTGCTGACAGGGTTCTCATGCAAATTAAGCCAAACAGACCCAGAACACAGACAACCAGTCCCTGCCATAGCTTAAATGTTGGTGCTAAAGTCAGACGTTCCAGGTCCTGGGATAGGGCTGGGCTCTGGTCCTGTATGAATTTGCTCTTCCATAATCTTCTGACACTCACAGATATAGTCTAGATTAGCAACAGTGGATCCTATGAAGAGAAGAAATGAAGGTAAACGGCTACATTTCACATTCGTCTTCTTCACTTTTGAGGCTGTCAAGGTTGCATGAGCCTGTAACAGTTTTTAGGTATTTGGTGTTAGTGAGTCGGCCCATGCTCTCAAGTTGGGAAAGCCCATGCTGTTTCCATAATGCTTTTCTGGGAATAGACACGTAGCTTTGGTAATTGGTTTTCCACTGTGAACCTGAAAGCATAGCAACACGGGGAAAGAAAGTTCTGCTGTATGTATAATAGTTTTTCACTATCAATTACAGATTATGTCAAGAAGAAGAAGAAGAAGAAATATTTATTGGCAGTTTTCCCAGCACTGTCAGCATGAATTTGTTGTATTAATTTTACTGCACTTATCCTCAATTAAGAAAAAAAAATACCTGAATTGATTCAGATTTTTGCATGCTGTGCACTATGTCTCCTCTAATCACGCATCAATCAGAATTTCAAGAGCACAAACATTCACAGCATGATATTCACCTGCTCTGCAGAGAGGCAGTAGCATTGATTTAGTGTTAGTCATGAGCAGCGAATTAACAACCACAAAGGTGCAGAAAAGTCAGATTGCCGCACTGGAGAAGCTAATATGAGAAAATATAGATATAAGAGAAGGTCAAAAGAATGCAGCAAATTAGGAATGTGGGAGTTTCAGCTAATTAATGGCGGCTTGTAAGCATTAACGCAGCAATATGCACTCTAAGCAATGGACGACCTTGCAAACCGACTCTTTATTTTGATCCAGTCTGCTCAGTCAAGACAAACTTGAACTCATTTTCACTCTATCAAACTCTATTAGATAACAGCCAATTTAGAGGAGATGTGGCGGCACTGTACATGGGCAAAGTGTGTTTGTGCATGAGGGCGTGAGTGACTGATTCAGTGAGTGAGTGAGTGATCTTTATGTCTAAGCGCTGATCACTGCTTCTTTCAAGTGTTTTTCTGCCACATGCAGGCAGAGTACTTTTTCTCTCTTCCTTTTTGGTGGTGTAAAAAGCACGGAGTGAGTGGCTCTGAGTGTTTGAGCTGGTCTCAAGGTGTGATGGTGTGATCTGAAGAAATATCTCCTTTCTTATTGAGACAGAAATAAATAAGCTCCATGTAATAGTTGGCTTATAAAAACACGAGATGAAGTGTTACTCCTGTATTCTTCCTGGTTTTAATGAAAGCATAATCAGTTCATTAGTTTTCATTGAAAGAGGCTTATGAATCATATCGCTCTGTGCAGTTTGAGTGTGAAAAATAACTATCTGTGATACCACCAGTTGAAATCTGCGTCATTAATCCAAGGATCAAGAGGTAATTTTACCCTGGTTCTTTATCATTTCTCCCATTCTTTGAAGTTTTTGTTTTGTTCATGTTTGTCAAAAAAGAGAAGAACTGTGAATAACTGCCACTGACGTCTGATTCCCACTCATGTATTAGTCATTTTGAATACTAAGTAGGCAGTTAAACCTACTGGCCATCATCAACTTTCTGTGGTTCGCTGATTATTACAGAAGCACAGCACGGTCACACAATAACTGACTGTGTCCATCAAACCTGCCGTCATTACTCAGATGTCTGCAAAGTTCAGACAGAAAACATGCATCTACATACACGTCAGTAATGACACAAATCAAAATGTATTCTGCAACAAGAATATTTTCCTCATTTTTACTGTACATATTAATCAGGACCCAATCCTGGCAGTTTAAAACATGTCCGTGCATATCGCCTAGATACGGCCCACAGAGTTATGTCTTGCATTAAGTTTTCTGAATAAGCCCAGCGTGCTCGCTCTCAATGCTTGATGATCCAGTGCACGTGTCGCTGCGTGTTTGCTGCCGCAGTGTTTACTGATTGCAGACAAAAAAAGGATTCTGCTGGTGAATGTTGAATGATGTGAATGGTGATTGAGCTATGTTGTCAGAGCTGAGTGTTACATAAAATTATTTGATTTACTGGGTTTCTATAGATAGATAGATAGATAGATAGATAGATAGATAGATAGATAGATAGATAGATAGATAGATAGATAGATAGATACTTTATTCATCCCCAAGAGAAATTCACACCAAGGGAAATTCACAAAATGTGTTTGTGTGCGTGTGTGTGTGTCCATATATTACTCACTTTGTGGGGACATACAGTATATTTCTTGACACAGTCACATTGTGGGGACTCACCTTACTTGTGGGGACAAAATGCAGGTCCCAATAATGTAAATCATTAAATTTTAGGGAGAAGACTTGGGTTAAGGTTTGGGTTAGGCAAGTAGTGCTTATGGTAAGGGTTAGGGTTAAGTCTATGTAATGTCAAAGTGCAGCTTATTATCGTAAACAAGACAAGAGTCTAAAGCTTTCCTTGCAGCTCTTTGAGGCTGTAGTTAAAAGAGTACTCCACAGGTTTAACATTGCACTGCTCTAGCACTGTCAGACTTAGAAAGAAAACACCCATCCCATTTGCTGCAGAGCCAGAGGAATCATCACCTCTATTCCACTCATTCTTCTCCCTCATCAAAACCTGCCCATGTGGCCACATTACCCATAGTGCAACTCGACCACAGACTGGCCAATCAGGGATTGTGCTTGGAGTTGCTAATAGCCTCATGCTGCTAGCCTAAAGCGGATATAGGCAGCAGTTATGCAGCTCCCACTGGAGCCACAAAACTCTCTATACGACCTTCTTCACATATACAGTAGCCTTGTTTGTCCCAAGACCCGCAAAACAGACCTTGCTAAATAAGGAAATGTTAGAGGATCACCAAAGTCATTAGGCCCCACATCCTTTGGGCACCATGAATATTTGAACAAAATTTCATGGCAATCTATTCATGAGTTCCTAACAATTACTAATTAGCACTGCTGAGCCTGATAGGAACGTCATTAGTTTTTCAGACATTTGGTCATAAACCAAAAGCAACAACAGTAAAGTTCTGCCTTTAGCTATTACACTGCATACACTGTCATCCAGCTCGCATGGTAAAACAACAACAACAACAACAACAACAACAACAAAAATGCTACTACTGTCACTATAATGCTTTCATAATGCAGTAGTAGCCACCTTCGTTTGCGCTTTGGTGCTGGTACTGACCCACCACCAGTACTTGACACTATTCTGTCCCACTTTCTTCATTAATGGAAGGCGAGAACGTGAAGGAATAGGAAATGGAGCCGGAGCTGTGCCATCCATATCCATGCTACCTGCACTCAAAAGACCAAGATTCCTTGCGAATAGAACATGCGCAGAAACACAAATTAAGGTTCCGTTTGATGGGGATATTCCGATAGGCGCATACAAGACCAAATATTCGGGTTAGAAAAGGAGTAACCCAGGGATCATATTCAGGTTTTTAAAAACCGGAATTGGGTTTCTAAAAACCGGAATATGAGCATATTCTGGTTTTTCAAAAGGGTTATTGGTGACAGCGAGGCTGAATAAAAGCTCCTTTTATAGAAGTGAAGGCCTCAATGTGATGTGAGACCACCTTTTTTAAGAGATGTTCATGAGTGAGAAAACAGAGGAAATTTAAATCAGGTTTTGTTCATGGAATACAAAGTTTTCTTCAAGGAAATGGCACAAAGTTTAATAGAATTATATAATATAAGTAGCACTGCATAAAGACACAATCAGAAGCCTGGATATATTTTAAAATATCATCCAGTAGTTCAGCCGTAGCTGTTTCGCACATGATGCATTTCAAGCACAGACAGATTAAAAAGACAAGAGAATAATCTTTTTTTTTTTTTTTGTCCGGTTGTGGTAAATTATTTGATTTAAATCGTACAGCTGAATAAATACAGGAGAAAAGATTGAAAAGACACATCAGGACAACCTCAATAAAACACACAAAGCGCTGAAGAACTGTACAAACAGTGTCATGTAGGCGAATGAATGAATAAAAACTGAAAAACAAATTAGAGTCCTTCAAGAAACCTACACTAAGAAAGAGCACCTTTATTGCATGTCCTTGCTCAACAGCATGCTCAGTGTGTGTTTGTGTTTGCCTTCACATAGTCTTTTTAATGTCATGTTCAAAGAGAAATCTTTTTTACGGATACAAACTGAAATGATGTGCAGGAAGCTGTCTTTGCAAAATGGGAGGTAATTCTTTAGAATAAAGCAAATTACAGTGTAAATATTTTGCTCAAATGGGGTACCAATTACCTAACATGTACCCAAATTCAGCTCACAGCCACAGATGGACAAACAAATGGTTTAAATTGTACTTACTCTTAACATTTCAAAGATTTAACATTGAGATGCTCATACTGTTTTGTTTTGTTTTGTTTTGTTTTGTTTTGTTTTTTTGTCTTCTGTTTTACAGTATTCATTGAGATAACCCATTTTTGTTGTAATTGACTTGAAAAAGGGGTTACAAGAAACTTTATTTTACAATCCGTATATCCCTAACTTGCGATCAGCTGACCTTGTCAAAGGGGTGGCCATGTTTTTGCACAAGAATGCCTGGATCAGTGCTGGAAATTCAACAATATTTCCCTTGTGAAATCAGAAAAAGGCTCTAATATTACTGTCCAGTGTTAAGTTTGTTTACCAGTGATGGAAACACTGTTGACGTTGAAATACTTGATGTCAAACCAGAGAAAAAATATACAGGTAAGTTAATGTAACTGCATTGAGTCACATAAAGTACCTCCCATCCTGCCATGTTTTTTTAGCTGTGTTTAAGATGTCATTTAGCTCCATATTTTGCTTGGTGCCTGTCCAGTAGACTACATATTTATGTTTAATCTCTATCCATGAAAAACTGATTGCTAGCTTGCTATCAGATGCCTTTTGCACAGCCGCACTTCCATTCATTAACCTTTCATAAAATCTGCCTTGTTTACACTGTCTGCATTATAGTGTCTTGTTTACACTGCCTGCTTTACACTGCACTAGTTTACACTGTCTTGTTTACAATGACTTGTTTACACTGGTTTGTTTACATTGCCTGGTTTACACTGGTTGGGTTATTTGGCCTTGTTTGCACTGCAATTATACTGCCCAGTTTAAATGTATGATGTTAAGACTTTTCAGCCTTACTACCCAGTTAATAAAACATTTGTTAGAAAAGTAATAAAAAAGTAATCAAACGCAATAAGTTGCATTACTTTAACAATTTAAAATATTTATTTTACTTATTGCATTTTTAATAGTAGCCTAATACATTTCAAAAGTAATGCTTTCCAATACTCATGGTAGTTGATATACCATATTTTAAATTTCTGAATAGTTCAATGAATGAATAAATAAAGCTCTAGCAACAGTTAGGTTCAGTCAATCATTCCATCCTGCCTTTCACTCCTCTCATGCATGCTACTCTTAATTTCCTTGCTGTCATTGTCTGGGGCTGTGAATTGAGATATAAGCTGTTCTCATCAGCTGACCACATCTATCCAATCCCATTAGCCTATCATCTGTTTTCATATATTACCTTTTTAAATATGATTATGGTTTTGCTGCTGCAAAGGGCAGATGACCTGTGATTACAAAATCTTCCTGTAGTGTCTAAGTTTTTTATTTACTTTTACTACTTTTTTACTTCGTGCACTTGTTTGTCAGTTAAAGTGTTTGGCTCCCTAATTGCGTATGGTGTGATATGACATGACATTAAAACTGATCTAGGTTTGTCTCTAACATCAGATGGTTCCTTCTATCTACTATTCCCTCGCATTTTATTAGCATTTACAAAAACAAAAGAATAATCTATTATAGCTACACAGGTACATCTTTCCTCCAAGATCCAGGCTAATACTTTGTGCACCAGCAACAACAATGATGTAAATTATATTAATACATGCTCCAAAATTCTAACATTAAAATAAATGATGCCATAATTGATTTCACCGGAGTGTTAACTGTCAGACCCATTTTTGCTGCCTCGATACCCAGTAGTGATATTACTGCACTGTACTCAAACACAAAGTTCTACTGCATATTTGTCTTGGTGTAGCTATGCTGTATGTATTATATGGCTACCCCGTAGATACTAAATCATTACACTGTAATTTGTGGGCTGTAATCTAAAGTATTATCAAATCAAACATTGTATTTTCTGATGAAAATATATTCTTTTGTTCATGTGCTCTTCATATGGGTATTTTGAAACAAATGACACTATTTGTGTTCCACATCAGTTTCGAAAATCCATTCTTTCACATTGCCATATGTGTCCAGCATTTATCTCACCAACAAATAGCCATGTGCGTCGCTCTTCCAGGATTAGATTTCCCATTTTAAAAAACTTGCTCTGTCCTGTGTGGGCATGAATAAGCATTACCGTCTGTACAGTCAGCGCTATAGTAAGCAAAGTCATCCACTGAACCTCCTGGGAATAATCTTTGACTCTCACATCTGAGGTCCTCGCTGGGAGGATGAGTCTGCTGATTACACTAATTAGTTCCTCTTCTCTGGATGAAGTTCATGTTGATCAGTCATATCAGCTGCTGTGGTGAAAACCTGCAGCAGGCTCTCTCTTTTCCATGACACACGGTTCGGTGCAGAAAATCCACAAAGAACTCAATCTGGAATCCATTTCAGGTAAAAAGTGAATAATGGATGCAATGTATTCCACAAGTCCAGCACTTCCAAAGATGTACAGAAAATATTGTGCAATACAGTAGGTCCAAGTTAAAGGTCTCATATTTAGTTTTAATGGTTTTGTTTGGATATACTGAGGTAAAGCTGCTGTGAGGAGGCTTGGCACATTACATACAACATCAGAATACTTCATTTCCACAGGATCCCTTGTTAGCTTGTTTTCGTTGTTAGAAAGATGGCTACCAAAGTGCAAAACAAGCATCAAGCTTTATATGTCCAATGGCCTGGCTCAGTCACACAGCACAACACAATTTATTAACATAGCACAAGAGCCAAATATAGTGAGGCTTTTACATATGTGAATATCAGCTTCAGTGTCCATAATATTTACAACCAAATCTCCTTCAAATATAGATTTTAATCATACTGAGTGCAATGACAATGGTAAGTTTTCTTCTTATCTACAGTGGTGACCTTTTGTCTGCAGTGTTAGGCAAGTTAGCCTGCTTGAATCAGTTGACTCTACATTACATTACATTACATTACATTAGTTACTGAGCACAGCTCTGTCATACCTTTAAACAACTCCAAATCTCCACAACCACACCATCCTCTATATTCAAAATGTGGAGAAGGAAGAGAACGAGATGTTGTTTAGCAAGGTGCCAACCCACAGTTTGGAGATACTGTATCTGTGGACTATCAACAGCTAGCTTAGCACCGGTGACTGCACGCTGCACTCTAGGGGCTGGTTTCACAAAGATATCGTGTGTTAAGCCAGCCTTAATTTTGCTTTTAGATTAGTCTGATGCAAGTTGGACAGTTTCTGTATCTGCATGCTCTTATTTCACCAATAAAATACAGTTTTTTGTGCCATGAGCAATAAGAGGGGAAAAAGTTTTCAGAGAGCACAAAGAAGATGCTGTTGGAAATATACCACAGTGTCATTCTTTATTTGTTTGCCCAAAAAACTATCCTGAGCCTGACGAGTTAAGAGGTACCCAGCGCTTGCCGTGCTTAAGTGTTGAATTTCTCCATAAGGGCAAACAAGTGAGGTGATGGGAGCTGTTTGACCTGGCTGATTGGCCCTGATCACCTGTTTTGAAGCCCTCTTTAAAATAGCCAAGAACTAGACAGCTTTGTGCAAGAGATGCCACAGTCAAAGTCTGTCTTCATGAAACCAGCCTCTGGAAACCCTATTCACACACCATCTAACTCTTAAGTGGATAACGTTAGCAATTAAGCCAGTTAAGCGTAATTTACAACAGGTAAATTGTCTGAATTTACAACATGTACATTTATGACAATTTTGGTGTTACAGGGAGCCGCACACCTTCAACCTCTGCATCAAGTTAACCAAGCTAACATGTCCCACACCAGTTCCCCCACTGAATGTACATCCAAACATCTCATTCTCAAGTGTCCAAGTAACACAGAGTTACTGACTTCTATTACTTTTGTAGTCTGAAAGTACAATTACCTCATATTCCTAACTTATTGGCTTTTAAATACAGTGTGATCAATGTAAATAATGTCTCCAATCTAAATGAGTTTTAGAGAGAGGACCAATTTCCTGAGTTTCAGACTCCACAGGTTTTTATTACGAACGAGGAGATGCAGAAAACAGAGATTGATCAACGAGGGAGTAATGATGTCCTGCAGCCACAGTGGCTTTATCTCCACTGGTCCAGGTATAATGAACAGCGCTTATGTGGAACAGTAGAGCTGCAGCATATCAAAGCAACCATACTTACCTACATCAAAAAGTCAACACACCCACTGAGTTTACATTGAGTTCCAGTGTGACAATGGGCATTATTTATTTTCATGTCACCATCCATGGCTTTTCAGTCAAACGTTGGTACAGTTAGTCGAGGGCGGCGTGTCTGCTTTGCTGCGAATCTCCTTGATGTCATTGAGCGGGGAGTCACTGGCACCAATCTGGCATTTGAACACCTGCTTGTAAGCCTTCCTGAAGTTCTCTGACAGGAAGGCGTAGATGACCGGGTTGACAGATGAGTTGCTGTATGCCAGGCAATGGGCGGCCACCCGTAACACGAAGGAGGCCTGGTTCAGGGGGAAGGTCCCAAACTCCACCCACAGGTGAACAACGTGATGAGGGAGCCAAGAGAGGCAGAACACCACCACCACCACCAGGACAGTCTGAGCAGTCTGTGAGCCACAAATCAGGAACAGAGAGAAGTAGGGAAACGATTAGCAAGTGTCCTCAGAGACAACAGTGACAACATTAATGCTGTACTCTGGTTTCATTTAGGATAAAAGGAATAAAATATACTTTTGAGAGGTTAGTGGCTCAGAAAATTTTCCTCTGTTGTTATTCTGCTGCTGCTCTTTTTGTCTTTATTTGTATTCCATCTTGTGCTACAATGCACCAAAAGGACTACAAATTAACACCTTGCTACACCTGTAGTTAATGATTTCATTTTTGTATTCATTTCACCGAATAATTCTGTGATTACCTTTTTCATGTTTCAATACAGAGTGAACTTCCCTGGTGAGGTGATACTGCATGGTTTAAGACACATAATTGTGTATGGAAAATTCTGCCATTAACCTGTGTAAAGTACATCTACTACTCTGAGTTACTGGTTTTTTAAGGGTCATTTGTTACCCTGGCAATCTGGCAAAGGCAGGTCCAAAATTTAGTCTCCTTTTAGCTCTGTTCTGGTTTTGTCCACCAAGTTCTGAGAAAAAATGGCCCTCTATGTTCACCAGGCAGGGACTAACCAGGTCCATCTGCCATTGGTTTGACTTTTTCCACTGAAAACAGCTGCCTGCTGCAGATGGACACAAAGTTGAGGGATGATTTGGGCTGAAAAACCAAAATGAGCCGACGAAAATGCTCCTTGGAGCTAAGGCAAAGTGCAGACTTATTCTCTATGGATTTGTTACTGTAATTGACCCCCTTCACATTGCAAATAGATTTGAGCCATGGTTAACATAAAATATTAATTCAGCTTTAAATTGATGGCATGGATATAAGCTCAACTCCAGTTCCTTCTTAAACCAATAATTACAGTAAATCCATTGCCATTCAATTTCTGGCCTTATGGAACCATTAATTGTATCACATTAAACTGACCAGCACTGCATGAATTACATTATCCTTTTAACATTTCACTAAGCAGATCCATCTGCAATCCTCTAAATATTTAGATGACTATATTGTTAGGTTCTGTTGTGTTTTGGGTTCTGGTTTGTTGTTTTTTGTTGTTTTCCCTCCCTCTTTCTGTTTCTCCCCTCTTTGCAGTTCAGGTGTGTGGCAAGGGGGCGTGGCTGGTCCGGGCTCTCTGGCAGTTGATGAGGCACACCTGACTCCAATTCATTCGTCATCTCCTCCATAAAGACCCGGCAGCTTCACTACTCCAGTGCCAGATTATTCCGACACGTTCGGTAGAGCTTCCTAGCTGTTTTGGTACTCTTAGTGAGATAATTCCTCGAGACTTTCTTTGTTCCCTGCACATAAGATTTCCTTTGTTACTTTGTTAACTTTGTTTTTTCCTTTCTCGTTTTTCCCACAGTTCCTTGGTTGCCTCATCGAGCTGCTAGAGAGCCGGCCTGCCCTTAAGTCTTTTGTTTTTTGTTTCTGTTGATTTAATAAACTTTGTTATCTTTTTGTAACATCCTTTTTCGTCTCTGTGTCTGCGTTCGGGGTCCAGTCTTTGTGACCGGTGCAACATATATCACGCGCGAGCATGACACAAATGCTTATTCATATGCTTGATTCACTTGTACAATGGCCTACATACAGTAAATGATGAGGCACACTTGTGGGTGGAAAGAAAACAATGTCTGTTGTACGTAATTCCAATTGTCCACATGCAAATCCACATATTAGGCTGACAAAAATTCTGTAGGTACTGAAGCTACTCATCCATTGGGCTTGTTGTGCCTTAGGTCTTTATATGTTGCACAATGACATGTCAATAGTGACTGGACAATGGTAGAAGAAAAACAAAGACCTCAGTGCATAAACTGAGATCGTGATGTTCTGGTGAGGTGTATATATTCTAACACCAGGTCACGTTCCCTCTTCTAGGCATCTAGAACCTAACCTATGCTCACATAAAAGACAAAAACAAAATGCAGTCCAGAGTCCATGATGACCAACTGAAATCTAATGTTTCCGACAGTCCCTGTACATTTCCCCTTGAGGACAATAGAAAAATACATTTCTTTCACAGTATGACAAGGTGCCATATGAATTCTGTATCTACTCTCGTTATTCCACCAGCTCACTCAAGTGATATCATCATATCAGCTGTCTGTTTCAAGATGCAATCTTTTCTGGCTGCATTATTATTTTAAATAGAAGTTTCAAATGTGTCAAATGTCATTTTACACATCAGAATAACATACTGCATTCAGAAAATGACATTTCTGTGCCTTTGAAAAACCCATGTCTGCACAACATGTGCTTATAGTGATGGAACTAAAAAGGGTTGAAAACGTTATTTCTATTTTTGTAACATACAGTACAAAAACATGCACAAAAAATGTCTTAAACTCTCAAGTGTTTTCTGCTTTAGCTGGTAAATGTGGGAATATTTGATGCTGTGCTCATATCCACGGCTTTCTTCATGTATTCCTAAAGCTGCACCAATCAATATTTTTATATGAATATTACATTATATTTAGATCAACAATCAATCACAGGTACTGTAAAAGGAGTGACAAAACCAAAGAAAATGATCATCTGCTCCCAGTTAGCCTCAACTCTCCAATGAGCTTTTCTGGGTTTGTTTGAGCTTGAATTGCTCAGAGCTTGCAACCTCACTGTTTGTTCATCAGACTGTCACTTCTATTGTATCTGTGCATGCGTAGCCTCAGTGGCAGCTGCTTTTCAGCAAACACACACTAACAACAACAACTCAAGTGAATGCTGATGTTCTGCATCTGCTGATGTGCTATGCATTGCTAGACTGTGCATAGGTAATGTAGCTAATATGTTCATGTTCAGGTGTATTCATGTTTAAAGCTTGTTGTGCTGCCCCCAAGTGGCTGAAAAAGACTCAACTGATAAAAGAAATGAAATCAGGTTTAAATAGAAAAAAACATGGCAGAAGGTACAAGAAGGTCACCGCGGTTGTAATCAGATTTCCCTAAAAGAAACTGAACATTTCAACTTAGATCAAAATCAAAGAGCAGTGAGCACAGGTGTAGCCTAAAACTCTCCTGGTAAACAGCATGACAATAATGTTTCCGTGTGATGAAACGCTTCATCATATCAAATTCAATATCAAATGCAGTATTGATCAGTTTTAGGATCCAATAAATCTGTAATGAAACTGGACCATATCGATCATATCAGAGATAAACATGACTGGAACATATCCACTGAGATGAAAGGTCAATATTGTCCTGAGATATCAGTCTGTCTATAATACACACGCACGCACACACACACACACACACACACACACACACATACACACACACACACACACACACACTCACACAAAGACTCAATAGCCTGGGACAGGTTCCCACAGTTTTAGTGGGATGTTAACCATGCTTTGTTTGGATATCCTCCATAACACATTCATATCTTCACCTCGACCCCCTGAGAGCCATCAGTTTGGATAATATAAACAGCAGCATCGCCGCAGGAAGAAAGAACTCATAAAATCCTTGCCCTTCAGCCTCACTTCCTCAGTCACGCTGTCTCTACTTGTAACCCTGTTTTATTGAAAGCTGCAAGCTGCTCACTGAAATGCGTTAAATAATTTATCAAACACTGTCAAGATTCATTTTTGAGTGTGGCAGTTTAGCCATGTACTCGAGTTAGAAAAGTCAGAGCTGGGTTTGAGGACAGAAGACAGTTCTCCTTTAAGGAAAAGCCTTTGAACAATAATGGTAAAAAATAAAGCACACACAAAGAAAAGGCAAAAACAGCTATTGTGATGTGATGTGATGTGATGTGATGTGATGTGATGTGATGTGATGTGATGTGATGTGATGTGATGTGATCTACAATTCATGGCTCATTCAGTTGCTGTACTAAATTTCTGCCATTTGAATAAAGGATTTATATAGAATATATAGAACATCAGTCTGTCAGAACCACAGGGGCTCTTCCTACAGCGTTTTGCACCAACCACTGACAATCATCAAAACCCACCACAAGGTGCCACCTTCTTGAAGTTGCTTGTGGTTTGCATAGAGGCTGCTTCTGACAGCAGTTTCAATAGACCAGAATGCATTGCAGCCACAGGACTACGCTACAGATCTGCTAATGGTCCAGGAGGGTGCCTTTAAATCTTTGCAGTAGAAGGTGCAACAAGATGACGTAATTAAAAGGTTAAACCACAAAAGGTGGAAAACAGTTGGAAATATGAAATTCTGTCATTTACTGTTATTTTTCATCTACACAGTGAAGTAGGAGCTTGACTGGATGTTGAAGTCATGCTTTATTTGCTAGGTCTGGGTCTACGCTTTGTCGAATTCTGCTTTTCTCTCTACATTAACCTTTCAACCGAAGTCGAGCTTAATGTTACTTTCAATGTCTACTGAAGCCACTGAGAAATGACTGTGTGATGTTGTGACACTGCGGATTCATTCAGCTAACATAGTAACAGTTCAGCTCATTAGCAGTTCTCATTTAAATTTACAGATGCAGCTAAACAATTTTGAGATGACTTGGCCAATTATTCACTTTCATAATTGTCCATAACCATCTGTGTGCTCCGTCTGGATGTCTGACTGACTCATATCATTGAGAGACAACCCCTAAACCTACACTACTAATTATTGTTTTTTTAACCTGTGGCTCATCACTGAGAATCCATTAAAAAACATCTTTGTTTGCAAGTAAAATGAACTCCCAACGCTTTCCCACGAACATGAACCAAAACCCAAAAAATCAATGATGTTTAATTTTTTCTTTATCTGAACGCCACATAAAAGAAAGGGCTTCTCACATCTTTGCACAAAGGCAGGCTGATTATGGATGATTTACTCCTTTTTTTTTTTTTTTTTTTTTTTTTTGTTGGTGGGGGCTTATGAGAGGGTCATGTTGGACTCTTAAAGGCTGTCTGATTCCTACTGTGGCTGCCTGAGGGTGATAAAAAGGTCGCTGAGGTACATTTCATAACAGCAGTGGGAGTGACCTTGTTCTTGCAGCTGCCACTGAGTTTATGCTTCACAAGCCTGGTGATGAGCTGCTGAGAGCCAAGTGAATCACACAAACTATTGATTAAACACTTATTCGAGCAAATTCCTTCAACTTACCACCAAGGGCACTGCATAGCTCACTGTAGTTTCTGACTTTGTCTCATTTGATTTACATCTTTTGTGAAAAGCATCCCTCACTTCCGCAACGTATCTGCTAAAGCACAGAGAAGGAGCTTGACGCCAAACATCAAACTCATAATGAACTGATAACGTTACTCAGAAATACAGATTTTCCTTTGAGATAAGCTAGTTTAGGCCTGCAGGAGTAGTTTAATATTCATACAGCTTATTCTCTCTCTTGCCAAGAGTTAGATTAAAGATCCATATCACTCTCATGTCTGTATCATAAACATAAAGCTACGTCCAGGAGATGGTTAGCATATCTAAGCATAATGCGTGAAAATGGAGGGAAACAGATAGACAGGTTCTGTCTATAGGTTGAAAAAGTCTGCCCCCCAGCACCTCTAATAGTGCTTTCACACAGTGAGCAGCAAGGAGATCAAGGGCAGGGAGTGCTCTCCTGAACACAACAGCTCTTTGCTGCTGCACTTATGACGGTTCACGATGGTTCAACTTCTTCACCTTGCTGCTCACTGTGTGAAATGATACAGGAGATTATCTTACAGGCATCTTACTTCTCTGTATTATACATACATTGCTCAAGGTTGAACAGAGCCAAGCTGGTTGTTTCCCTTTCCTTCAGGCAAAGATAAGCTAACCTGCTGCTGGTTGTACAGTAGCTATATTTGCAGGACAGTCATGGTAGTAGTAGGAATATCTGATCTCTTCCTCTAACTATGGGCAAAACAGCAAATAAACATACTTCCAAAACTATTCCTTTAAAAACAGCATGGAGCAGTGTAATTCATATTTCTGAGCTTGCTTTAACACAGAAGAGCCAGGTTAGCCTTTTACAGAATCTCAGTAAGAGTGCAGAGAAAGCAGCCAGGAGTTGAGTCATCATGGGTCTGTGATAAGACAGGTGTCAAAATTTGTTTTGACACCTTCACCTTTATTTCACACCATGGAAGGCAGTGATAACAGCTTTGAGGGATAACTTTGATACTGTGGTTCGTTTCTAACCTTTCTCAAAGCACTCTTGATCTGTAAAGTTTTGAAGTAACTGACGCCTCTTTATTATTCTGTGTTATTCCAGGTTTGTTAACCTGTTGCCAATAAAGGTTAAATAATACCAAAAGTAACATTTAAGTGGCTGATCGACTTGCTTCCCAATGCGCATGTATTATTCATTGTCTGCTGATTGTACATGGAACATACCATGCTGTACTGAACACTACTTTCCATATCATTAAACATTTTCCTTGACATTCACTGGACAAAACAGAGGCACGCTGCCAAGGAAACAGTGATTTTGGCACTGGCACTATACTTGTGTATTCATAAAAACATACACCTGCACGTTGCAGCTTTTAATAGAAAATTAAACATGTTTGGCAGCATTACACCAGTTTCTCATAGTTGAAGCTGTATACCTGGCTCATATTTCAGAGTAGTTACCCTTTAATGCACTGCTTGCCATCTCTTTATTACGAAGCAGTCAGTGTGTTATTCTCCGTCAGTGGTCACAGTAAATCATCAGAATATCTGGAATTCCTGTTTTACCCTCTGCAGTTGTTTTAAGCCTCCTGCATGAATAAAGCATGTGTGTAGGCAGTTGACATATCAAAGCACATCTATATTCTCATCTGTTCCTCCCCTCCCTGCAGACCAGGGGTCTGCACTCCTGGTTTCCTGGCACAAAGCTGATATCAGATCCGTCACTAAACTGACCAGCTGTGAAGAGCAATGGACAGACAGACAGATCGACAGTCAAGTGGGCGACAGCAGATAACTGGCTCTCTAGGTAGCTGAATGATCTCCACCAAGAATAATGACATCGAGATGGCAGTTTGATTGCATACTGCCTTTTGGCCATTTTGCTCCAGTGTGCCAGTTAACAGTAAGCACTGTAACATTAATATGCATCATTTGGGCCCTAAGGAGAAACAGAGACAGTGGGAATAGTTCCCTCTGACTGCCTGTTGAATTGGAGGAAATGGTCCGGCGTGTGGCACAAACACACAAGTCCCTCGCTGAATAATGTGTGCAGGACTGGGTCAGGGTGGCTGTATTACACTGTACATCTTGCTAAAGGACAAGAATACTGACCTGGGCTTCAAATCAAACCATATGTCAACAGAGGAAAAAGCTGAATGCACTGATCCAGATAGACGGAGGGCATTTTAGTACAGGAACAACTTGTGTGTGCCTAAAAAACTGTGGCAAGGGTGACATCATTTACCATCATAATCATCATTATTAGCAATATTATCATCATCATCATCATCATCATCATCATCATCATCATCGTCATCATCATGGCAGATAATGGTGTAATACTCAGTGCTAGGGTTCAGATGGTTACTTGCAATGGAAAATGTATTAAACAATGAGTATTTCCAGTGATTTATGAACTTAAACTTGTGGTATTTCACTGTCATTTTTCATTTCAAGTCCTGGAATTAATTCTGCAGTAATTCAAGCGGCAACACCCCACCCAGCATCACCCCCAGCATGTCTATGTGTTAGTCAGTGTTTATTCAGTGCTTGTAACTGATTACAGTCAGACAAGTTTGCTAACATATGGCTGTAATCCATGATATACACCCCACTCCCAACCCTAAAAGACAGTGTAATACATACCTTTTTCTTTGATGCCTCTGACTTTTTGGACATATTTCTTAGTTTTTTGTGCAAGTGATTTAAAACCTGTAGGCAAGGAAATAGAGGAAAGATATATTGTGGATAGTTCAATCATTTTCATATTTCTGAAATGACCCGTGATCCATATGGATAGCTTTTCTTACCTTTGCATAGCAGAAGGTAATCAGCAGCAGAGGCAACACATAACCAAAAACAAATGTGCACACGACATAGACTTTCTTCTGGTTTTGATCTGGCCACACTTCCCAGCAAAAGGTGTGATTCTCTCCTCTGCGAAAAATGTTCTGGTAATACATGACAGGCGCAGCCATGGCCAGAGAGAGTATCCAAATCACCACCACTCCGATCAAGGCATGCTTGGCCACACGGATAGAGGAGGACTTTCTGGAATGCACAATGGCAATGTATCGGTCCACGGACATGGCAGACAGAGTAAAGATGCTCACCAGCATGGACACAGTGAAGAAATAGTGGATGAATTTGCAAATGAAGGCGCCAAGGACCCACGTCGGCATCATGTAGATGGTGGACTGGAAAGGGATGCAGAAGAGCAGGTAGGAGAGGTCTGCTATGCTCAGGTTGAGGATGAATATGTTGGTGGTGCTCCGTGGTTTCCCTGGTTTGCTCCGGGCCAGCACGGTGATCACCATGGAGTTGCCCAGCACACCGAGCGTGAAGATGAGCCCGAAAACCAGCAGCGTGATGAAATTATCCGTGCCGATCCCGAATAAAAGTTTCTGGTCCTCTTCCCCCGCTCTGCTGAGGTTCCACGGCTCTTCCAAGAGCCAGACGGGCTCTGATACGTTCATGATTTCTTATTTTCTCCTATATGTGAACTTGAAACTTTGCCGAAATTACCTATGAGAGGTGTGTGTCCCGCTGCTGCTTCATGACAGTTTGAAGAGCGAAGGTTGTTGGTCCGGTGCGTCTCCAGGAGCGCTCCTGACACTGTCACTTCTATTTTCAGCTCAAGGCTTCAGTAAATCCCCCGCTTTATCCTTCTATCTCACATTAGTATTACTTGTAAACAAATCTTGCAAAGCTATCTTGCTGTCTGAACAACATTCATTAGCCTTGCCGCTGTGCGTCTTGGAGCGTCTCTTGGTGCGCACCTGGTGTGTCTGCGCGCCGACCGCGCTGATCCACTGTGAAGCCTTTTTCTCTGCGTCTGGACTTTTCCCCTCACATTATAGCAGGGGCTGGGCTGTGCCATTCACGTCAGCACTCAGTATACCACCTCCCAAGAAATGCTCAGAAATATATATATGGGCACGTTTTGTTCTACGTATCTAGAACTGTTCTTGAATAATTTGAATGACAGGGGCTAATGTCATTTTCTCGGTCAGACTCAATTAGTTTTGCCACAGTACAGTATGGCTGCTGTTGCGGTGATTATCCGCCTCGACGCTTTAAATTGCAATATACCACAAAACAATCTCGTTCAGCAGTCTTGCTGTGATTGCTTTGTTTGAGATTCACTCCCTTTCGTCATAAAGGGGAAATAAGCTTTCTGGGGGGAAAAAATAATAAAGAAGTGTTTTCCCGTCCGCTTTATTTGAGCAATTGATCCGCATGAGTGGAAAATGCATGAAAAGGCAGGACTTACATGGTTTTATCATTTTATCGAGGAGCAGCAGTGCGCAAACAAGATATAGTCAAAGCTGCGTATTATGATCAGCCTCAAAATCACATTAGAAAGAACATATGGATTTTAATTCATTTTTTCCTTGACAACAATGACCAAACACCTCAAAAATAACAATTATCTCATTGTATTCAGACTATGATTGCTTTTCCCAGACTACATGGTTCTATAAGGATCCATATTAACAAATTAGGTGCCAAATATGGAAGAAGTCCAACTGCACAAACCTATTGGATCTAACAAAAGAATTCAATATTTGTGATCCCAAAAGTTCCAAAAAGAATACAAATAATATTTCTTAATAATTTCAACATACTTTCTTATGACAAACACTGTGAAAACTACACCGCAGTTGTTGACCAAAGGAACACTGCATTCCCTCAGCACCGGCTGATTGCCCAGAAAGGTCATTTTGAAGTCCAAGTTAAAGTTGTTGATGACTTTTTCATGCTTGAATTATTGGCTTATTCATCACTGCAATGAAAAACCATCTGAGCTGAGCTTATCGTGCCATGGTTTACCGAAAACACATTGCAGAAAAGCTGCCAATACTATCTCCACAATCACAAACACCTGTCTCTGCCGCTGCCATAACCTGAGCTTAAACGATTAGCCGGACAAGTCGGCCATATGTAGTTATCTGATGTGGTCAGTCAGTGGTGCTGGTGTAAAATTATTAGTTTTATTATCCAAATCTATTGATTGATTAGTCTATGAACTGCAAGAAAAAAGTGCCCATCATAGTTTCTCAGAGCTCAAGCTGATGGCATGAAATAGCTTGTTTGTCCACAAACAGTCCAAAACCCACATACACCATGCTGTTTGCAGTTTACCACCACATAAAATGTAGAAAAGCCGGAAATCCTCACAGCTGAGATGCTATAATGAGATCTTTTGTGGTGGTTTTGCTTGAAAATGACTTCAATGATGACTCAGTTATCAAAATAGCCAGCATATATACATTGTGCTGTCTAACAGTGACAGTTAGGAGCGACCCCTTTCATATTGTACGTTTCTGTAAACCACAGATATGTTGAAACTTCAAGTTTGTTTACAGTCAAACTTTTCTGTTCCTTTACATTTCCGTTTTTCCTGTTGTGACAATGCTGTGGTTAGGGTTTGGTTAGGTTAAGGCAGAAAAAACACCTGGTTATACTTAAGAGAAGATCATATTTTCACAGCTGGAAAATGTCGCAACATAGCGTTAAAAATATCTAGTTTGGTCACAAGCAGCACGGCTCGAACAGTGCTCTGCTACTTGGCAGTCATCTCACCTGGCTGTCACACCACCACCATCCCTTTCTCATCCTCCTTAGAAAATCAGCTCTGAACTACGTGATTGTGATACCTAATGTAGAAATGCTGACATGATCCATGTGAAATGCACAAACTTAGCGTGTCTGTGTTTGCAGAAAGGCTCAGTGGCAACATTTCATTCTGTGGAGTAGGCTGCCTTTTCCAGGACAGACCACATAACTTTTCCATTTCAGTTTTCCCTTCTTCTCTATTCTGTTTTATTCTTGACTTTTGCAGAACTTGTTTTTTTCTTTTCTACTATGTTTGTGAACATTATTCACCAAAATACCAATTCCTTATATGTGAAATCCTAGCTGGCAATAAACCGATCTCTGATTCTGATTCTGATGAGACACAAAGGACATAGACTAACAAACACAAAAGCTTTTGTGAAATAGATATGCTGTGTTGTATAAGTCATTTTGGTTTACTGCCTTCTTATAACATACGTCACAGCGCTGACAGATTGTTCTTGCAGCAGTGAGGCGTGCCGGTTGTATTGCATTTCTTCGTGGACAGTGATTGCCTCCATTTCAGAAGGCCCACTTCTTGTTACTGTCCATTGTTTGCCTTCCTCCTCTACTAACATCCTTTGTATTGGTTTGTGTTCCATTAGACTCAGCTGTGTTAGAAGAGTTGTAATGGGTGCAGGTTCTTCTAACTCTGTCGGTAGCAGTGGCGATGCAGAAGAATGGGTCAGGACGGAATAATTCAGCGGTTTCTGCTCCTGTCACTTTCAGAGTCCACAAGCACAGCTCCCTGCTCACCGTGCCTCCCAGCAAACAAACAGTGCTGACAAGAAGCCAGCCAGCAAGCATTTGGACATGATTACATTGATATTGACATTCTAAATGGTCAATATTATTGTTATTTAAAGGTCAGACACACAAAAACCAATACAAAACATATAGATAAAGGGTTATTCTATTGTAATATAATAGAATATTTTATGTATACTAGTGACATTTTGTACATCCTCTTTGTTGTAGTATACAAGTATTTCTACTTGTCCTCTCAGAATATGTCTTTCCAATTCTCTCTGACATGCAATTGGTTCAAAAATGCAATTTCACTCGTCTTTCATCCTGGAACAGTCCCACATTTTATTCTCATTTGCTATCTTGCCAAGGGTTATTTGAGAAGGTTGATATTATTCTCATATCTGTGCACTAAATATGAAGTTTTAGCCAGCAGCCAGTTAACTTAGCATGAAGACAAGGAGACAGAGTGAAACATTATCCAACTAGCACCTCTGAAGATCACTAATTAAAATATTTCTATATATACCTCATTTTGTATGGATCACTTGCTTAATTCCTGCAAAAAGTGTGACTATTGGCTGTTTTACAGTGTGCCAGAAAGTAAATAAGCATATTTTTCCAAAACTTCCAACTATTCCTTTCTTCCAGTGATTAACTATTGGAATTTAACAAAGTAGGAGGCTTACAAGCAACAAATTTTCAAAATCTTGGCCCTGATATGTGTCAAGCTCCAAAAATGTTGAATCCTACATTTCCCATAATGCGTCTCAAGCTAATCTTTTGTTAGACCATCCTTGCCTGATAGATATCAATGTCTTTTAAACTTCATGATCAAATGTGTAACGCAGGCTTTTTATTAGAAATATGTCACCTTCAAGCCAAAGGGAGTCATTTTCTCAGACTCAGACTCCATCCAGAACCACAGAAGACATTATACAGCTGTTTCCACAGGTTGAGTAGGACCCCTCCCTTTAAAATGGTATTGTATCTCTAACATTGTATTTTCTAATGTGTCCAAAACCCAAGAAAAGGAGCTTCAGATCAGAGATCAGAGATCCAATACTAACACCCACTAGCAGCCTTTACAGTAGGCTGTTATTTTATTTTATTCTATAAATAAATAATGTATTTATTTACATTTTTAAGGATATTTTATGGATCTCTCCCACTAGGTGGGGCTATTTTATATACAGATACAGACAGAAACAGATACATTTAAGATTTCTTTAAATCCAGTTGTGGGAATCTATTGTTGACAGCTTGATGTCTATTTGAATGTTTCAGCCCTGCTCAGTGATCGTTGCTGTCACTGTCTCTGGCACTAATTTCCTCTCTGTGTGTTTGATGGGTAGTGTCAGTGGGAATAATGAGAACACTGTACCAGACAATTTGATATGGCAAGGTAGCACATGTTAATCTCTGTGGATTCAAACAGCAATCGCATATACAGCTCCAACATTTGGGGATGCATAATCACATTGGGAATATGCCCGTACTGTCAGTTCCAGACTTACAGACACAAGCTGTAAATGTAGTTTTCTGTTTGTTTTCCTGCAGCAGTTTGCATGGGGTTCTTTCAGCAGAGGCTGCTATTTTACAAATCAGAAATGCTATCTCTGTTTCACAAGTATCCCTGAACTGAATCAGGCATGCTGCAGAGAAAGTGGTCACATCACAACTTCAGGCAAACCTTGGCTCAACAGTTTGAATGTTTTCTACCATGTAAAGAAACACACAAAAACATTTACTTTTTTCCAGAAAAGCAAAATCCTTATATATTTGGCTGAACTTTTGAGGCTATTCTTAGTATCAGCTCCAAACATCCTATATAGCCAAACCATACAGCCGCAGCTCTAAACCTTATCAGTGAAACCCTGTGCGAGATGAGAGTCTTTGTGTGAACAATTTGTATTTATTACTATGCCTGGCAGTGGTCATGGCTTTCCTTTGTGTGTGAGATGTTATCTCAGCTTTTCCCATCTCTTCGTGATTAAACCTAAAAAGGTGAAACCAGGCAACGCTTAATATCCATCACGTTTCTTGGAGGTCATTAGTCAAATGTGTAGAGATCAGGTGCAACTGCTCATAAATGCCCTGAGGTGCCCTTTGGCTTGAAGTGCTTTGTTTAAACCACATTTTCAGCAACTCTGATCATTCAGAATGAATTTGTGTCAGTGTTAGTAAAATGAGAGATGTACTGAGGTACTAAAATCTCTTGGATGAATACTGACATCGCTGCCTTAATTACTTTGCCAATTTTACGCTTCTGTCACCACTTCACACTTGGCCAGTGTCGCCACTGCCTGTGGGTGTTTTATCAAGTTTGTTTCATACAGAAACATCTGAGCAGCTCCTCAATTATATTTTAATGGTTTGGTAAGCTTGTTTTGCATTTTATTATTTTTCACAAATACACTAACATAACCACAATGCATTTCTCAGGTATGCTATGCATTGGCAGGTGTTGATGATTTCAAAGTTAGCCTGGTTTTAATGTAAGTGTTTGCTAAGTGGAGATTTAGGCATCACTAAATTGGTTGCACCTCACAGACTAGCTCTTACCTAGATTAGTTCTTACAAAATATATACACCCAGTGACTGTCAGCTCTAACTGTGCATAGCTAACTGAACTGCTAACCAACGTTAGCTCGCTACTACAAGATGACCAAATTAGATTGAAGTGTAAAAAAGATAACATGTATGGTCAACATAAAAATATCACGGAGCGATTGTGTAAACTCGCAGGATTTTACATTTCAAAAAAGCACACAATATACCTCAGATAACAAAATGCTGATAAAATTAGCATAATGTTTAATGTTGGTACTGAATGACCATGTAATTTTGATTAGTTTAGTACAGCATTAAGACTGTGCACATTATTTCTCTGTGTTTGTATATATAAGTTTTATAATGTCACAGCCCCATTTACAAAGGATGGACAGTTTTTGGATGTTGTATTTTAGCTTCTAATGCTGCCATGGTTTACATGGAGTGGGAGAGGCTATATGCAATATGTCACATTTCCACATTAAAATGTGTAAAAATGACTAGACCTATATTTTGGTGAGTTCTGTATTTAGGCTGTATTATTCCAAATGTTTCCAACAATGATCAAACCAGATCAAATCTGCAGATTTATTCAAGGTAACAGAACGTTTCATTTGGTTGCCTTTCAGTGGAAACACTGGAAACACGATACTTCAAAGAGTGAGGAAGGAAATCTGCAAACGTGAATATGTTGTGAACATTTCTGTCATGTCATCGTCAATGGTGGAGGTTTAACAATGAAGAAACTGTATTTGAAACCGTTGTATTTGAAATATACTAGATGCATGTACTGATCTGGCTCCAGCATTTTTGAGTTGAGTAGTGCCATGTGCGCCTGCGGGAGTAGCTATAGCCAGTGAGTCACATTCACTGACTCCACTTACCCCACAGTCACACAGACCACTGGCAGAGGACAGCCAGGCCCACAACTGAAAGATATTTTTAATTTCCGTTCATCCTGCATACTGCGTTGCTCTGTAGGATGTGGTTGCGGATACAGCCCACATCTTTGTTTTAATTGTTTTGATTGAGAGCCCTCTAGTGGCAGAAAGTACATACTGTGCATTTAAGTCCTCTGTTGACTAACTCAAAAGGGTCATTGTGACCCTTTGGCATCAGAAGAGGTTCAGACTGTCTAGTCGAAACGATTGGAAGACCTTGGGTTCAGTTTTTGGAAAGATGCTTGTGGGAAACTGGTTCTGGCCATACACATGCTCCTTTATAATAGGCAGATGGGTATATCTAAGCTAGTGGAAGGGCTGCCTGCCATAAAATATTTTTAAATTTTCTTTCAATGCATCATTGGCCATGTGTTGTCTTACCCAGTTTATTGTGACCTTGCTATGATGTTAGCATCTGTAGATCCAACACCACATTACTTTAATACACAGTTAACAATCAGCCTGAGGAAACTGTATTAATTAGGGGAGAGGTCAACGCTTCTGTGCATATGAGATTAATTTCATAGCTTTTAGTCTTTTAGTTTCAAAAACCATTATCTCCCAGTAATTGCTAAACAATATTTTGGAATCCATTTATGAAGGTGACAAGGTTAAGTTAATTCAAGACGTCTGAACAGTGACAGTTTGTTTACTCCTTTCAGTGCTAATTATAAATAAAATGTTTGAAATGTTGTCTTTCTTTGCTCAGTAGAGCTACAACAAGTGAGCTTTGTAGAATGCTGATTAACATCATCCAGTAAGGCCTTTTCCTGCAGACATCTACCGGTCCATTTGTGCTTCTGTTCATATAAGCAAACCAGAAAACAGCATTGAGTTGGCACACTGTACATATAGCTGGGAGATCTTCAGACTACATTAAAATGAAACCTTTAGTTAAGGATGAGAGGAAACCCTTCTTGCTGCTACATGCATGAGCACTTTCAATCAGGCTAATGACATTCCAAACAAATACAGAGGACTGCAAGACACCTGGATTTATTTCCAGCGAGTAATCAAGCAAAACATCTAGTGACACATAAAAACATGAAATCATGAGGATGTGTCCGCTTCAGTCCCATAATTCACCATCTGTCCTTGTCTGCAACATCCTGTGATCCCTGTGGAGTTTTGCTTTTCAATCAATAACTGAGGATAGCATGATTTGTAGTTTTGAGTCAAGGAAATATGAGCGCATACATCTTGCAAAGCAATAACAACACTTTTCTCTGAACACAGATACATAGACAAACAACTCCCTCTTCCCCTGAGTTACTGTGATGGATAATCCATGCTGTTTTAGACCCATTACCCCAATTGAGGCCTGGCTATTTCCATGACAACAAGTTACTGTATCTCTGTCCAAATCGGTCCAGGCTCTAAGCTAATGGGTTATTATTATATGACTGATGATGTTGAGTCATTTTCTCTGCCTTGGGCTGATCTCCCTTGATTCTGGCAGCACCACGTCCCCCCCTACCCCCCACTGAAACCCCTCACCACCCGCCACCCATCCCTGCAGTCAGAAACGCTATCTGGAGCTCTCAGTCAGAATGGATTGGACCCGGTCATCCCGGATACATTATCAGAGGCGATTTGATTTCTCTGGTCATCGCTGCATCATCTTATTACAGCATCAAATCTGATCATCTTTAAGCAGGATTGCTATGGCTCGATAAACTGTCATGTGACAAACTATAACTCCAAAAAATCTCACTGGAGAAATTCAGCACTCTGCACTGAGGCAGTGTCTCCATATCACAGCTTTTGAGTATTTGCTTGCATGTAAAATAGCACCCCAATAGAACATGGCTTTTGCCTCTCTTTTGTTCTATAGTTAAAAGAGAGAAAAGATGAAACAGCCCATTGTTGTGCTTTAATAAAAATTGGAATCCAACTGAAAATGAAAGCCAAAATTTAAATTTGAGGAGAATATAGCAGGACAATGCTGAAATGCCTTTGGAGTTCTGGCAACATCCTAACATAACCCATCTGAGAGGATGAGACAGACTGATCAAAGCTGGAAACATAACAGCAAAGTAAAATGAAATATAAAATCTAAAACTACTGGCTCCCATTAGTTGTATGGCCAATAAGAAGGACCATAGTTTTGCTGAGATTTAGTTTAAAGAAATACATGAACAGACTTTCTCCCGTCATGTTAGCAGCTTGTTGGTCTGAGGGATTTGAGTTTTGGACTACACTATGCAAATCTCTATGAAGTTAGTATTTAAAAAGAATTCTTTTGAAGGGAATTTTAGGTGACCTGGAGTTTCATCTCTGAGGTCTGCTCTTGCTTAGTCTCAACTTTGAAAGTCATGGAAGTTTTACTTTGGTGCTCTGAGACGAGAGTATTCTTTCATCAGCAAACAGCAGTAAGTTTGATTCCATGGCTCGCAGACGCTGCAAGATAGCTGCTTGTGGAATTCAGTTGGGGAAGAAGGGGAGAAAATCATTCATGTTAATATCACTCTGGGACATTGAAAAGAAAAATGAGCAAATCATAAGGCATCATCTTCTTCATAATTGAAGATGTGAAGTGTACAAAAGATACTGCGACAATAACAAGAAGCCATTCTTTTCTTCGAGAACCGCTCTAAACTTTGAATCTAGATTGTACTTCTGCATGTACAAAGTGAGTTCCTACTCAGAACACACTTGTGCAGTCTTTGATGATATCATCAGTAGCCAATGAATATTTAATTTCATCTACTTAAATAAAAAATGTTAACTTTTGCCTCTGGGACATGTTTTGGAAAGTTTTTTTTTTCTTTTTTTTTAATGATTTCACTGTAGTACTATTATATATGTATAGAAATATATAAAAAGCAGTGAGGGGTATATGTGAATATTCTAAGATACAGTAACAACATAGTGAAATTATCACATTAGGATATGCAGAACATGTGCAGCAGATACAGGAGGCAGTTGCAGGTATAAATGTACATATACAATGCAGGTTAAGTATGTGTAATGTTGATTCATTTCTGGAGACAGCTACGTTGTAATCTGTTGAAAAAGGTTTACTAAACTCACCGGATAAATTAAAAGAACAACCACCAAGATGTTTTTGCTGTTCAATCCAAACACCATAATCTGCTGTAAAGGGACAGGAAGTGCAGTAACTCTGATGTCACATGACTACTGAAATGTGTCTGAGGTGCACTTGCGAGGGGAGGTGGCGTTCCCAGCAGTTTATGGTAGTGCTTCTCCTCCCTCTTGTGAGGTGGAGCAAGCTGGTTTGTCTATAAAGCGCATGGGTGTAGTCTTTAGCACAGGATTGTAAGCAGAGGACAGGAGGTGCTTCAAACCCCCTCATTTGTTTGGTCAGTGTTGCTCTGCTTTGACATAGATGGCCTCCCTAACTCCTCTTTCACACCACCTGTCTTCTCCATGTAGGATATTTACCTCATGATCATTGAAACGCTGGATCTTTTGTTGCAAATGTGTGAAAAATGTGCTGTCCTGAGTTGTTTATTCACCTGTGTTTAGACATGCATTGATTGAGTGGTTGTTTAGTTTCTCCTTAGACTCCTTGCTGCACTTGACTGCATATACAGCTTCCTTTGGGAATCCGGTCCTTTGGATGGACCACGTGCTGCCTTAGAGTGTTCATAGATTTAAAACACACAGGGATTTTGCGCCTGAAGAAAACCGTCTGAACTTTTCAGACACTTCACCTACATATGGGATGTCTAGATATCTCCTTGTGTTCTGTGTGTGTGTTGTGGCATGCCCACTCAGAGGACACAGAGTTTCAGACTTTTCATGAATAATGCTACCTGAAGACATTATACAGGATAAACAGCTGGATGTGAATACAGTGTATACACCTTAAGTCACATGGTTAGAAATATGAACATCTGAAAGGTTAGATGTACAGTAGTAGCATACCTTTTACTTAAAGTAAATGTATTTGCTCAATGGTTTTAATCATTCTAAATGCTAAATTATTGTCTTTTACTGGCTTCTGTTTTTAATTTTCCTTTAATTGTATTTTATTTTTATTTTTCCATTCTCTTCTACTTTCTTTCTTTCTTTCTTTCTTTCTTTCTTTCTTTCTTTGAAATGTGTGATTTTAATGTATCTTTATGCTTCTGTAAAGCACTTTGAATTGCCTCTTTCTTTCTTTGAAATGTGTGATTTTAATGTATCTTTATGCTTCTGTAAAGCACTTTGAATTGCCTAGTGTATGAATTGTGCTATACAAATAAATTTGCCTTGCCGCCTTGCCTGTCAAACATACACTCAAATGGTACCCTCCATTAAAACAAAGAAGAAGGATGACCAAGGATGGACGTGAGAGGGATGAAGCACCTGCCAAAAAGGCTAAAAGTATGTCACCAGATGGGAGGAGGCTTGCCCATATTTAATGAAGACCAATGTCGGTCAAAGTCGTGCTTTTTGTAAAACATGCCGAACAGATTTCAGTGTGTCACACGAGGGAAAATTAATGTGAGCCAGCACGACAAATCTGCCAAGCATAAGCGCACCCAGGAGGCGCAGACACACGCTCTGCCAATGACTGTATTTACACTATCTCTCCATCCTTTTTCATAACCACCATCTCCTACTAATTTTCTCACCTGCCAGTAGCCTCTCTCTAAATGACAACTGAAGCGTAATATGTGGACATATCCTTCAAATAATGCATAAATGAAGTAAGCGCTGAATGGACATGCCAGTTTGTGTTTTTATTTATATGATGCAGGGATGTTCATATCATTATAGGCTACACAGTACAGACAGTGGTAATATGTATTGGTATGTGGATGAAGTATGGCTATAATGTGGTGTAAAATGGAAATATGCAAGTGATTAACAGTAAATGTTTGCAGTGAATGCCACCCATCTCTCCCTCAACAACAGTGCCCTTGAGCAAGGCACTGAAACTCCCACCATAAAGCATTAGCAGTATGAGTGAGCAAAACCCTGCAAGCGTTTGAGTCTTATTTCAAAATCTCGACTCTTCCTTCGCGCCTTTTTTTAAGCCTCCATAAGCGCGAGCAGCTAATCATGCTCAGACGTGCTCCAACGCGCTTTTTAGCACACATTTCTTGGCGGACCAAAAGCTGCATTCCGCCCCACCCCTTACAAACAACATCATCACCACTGTACCTAAATCAGGAAGCACCGAGACACGTTATTTTTTTTTTCTTTTTCTTTTCCTTTTTACGGAGACACTTTGGTGGTTACAGCGACGGCGAACCATAAAGGGGAAAAAGGTGTCATTGTTGATGTTGATGACGACCACCGTCGACCACTGCTGAAAGAAGACTGACAGTTGGTTACATCCAGTACAAGACTCAGCTGTGGATGCCTTTGACACAGACTAATCGGAGAAGGGTATGTGCACAGTCGAACTGGTTCAGTGTTCAAAAACATGGCTAGAAAGCCAGTGTAAAGACAGTTCCACACATGTTTCTATCGCCTTATTGCTTTTCTTCCTGTCGACCGCAGAGATACGTGGTGTAACGGTAGTAAACATGTTATCCACGTCGACTTGTTTACAGTGCGGAACAGCCGATTCGAAACCTGCAGGGGAAATATGATCGGAATGTCATTTTCGTGCTGGTGAGAGTCGACCTAACTCTACCTAAACGTACGTAGTAAGTGTTGTTTAATAAGCATCAGTGCCACCAGACAGTGTCACTGCTTTTGTCATGTGCTTTGACGGTGTCGCCCCCCACCACCACTACAACCACCACCCTCCCTGCTGCTTTCTGTCGTGTGGATCCTATCACGGTTCACACCCAGCAATTTAATGCTTCTTTGCTCAGTGGTAATATAACACACAGTGTGGAAAAAGGCTGAAGGCCTGGTGTCAATCATTAGATGCTTGTCTTCAATTCGGCATACATACGGTACGCCAAGCAGGACTTAAACCGTATGATATTCAGAGTTTTGTAATTGCTCCACATTGTTTGCTAGTGGAAACCTCGACGTATTTGAGTAGCAGTGGACCGTGTGACCAACAGGGAAAGCAGCTATTAACCTTAAACTTTATCCAATCGGCGTGTTGATCGTTGGATTATATATGTGCCGAAATTATTAGAAGGTCAGAACAATTTTACTTAAAGTATAACTCATGTTGCACAGGCATAGAAATATGCACCAAAGCCTGTCAACTTAAAATTAGAAGATTTTCAACTGAGTTTTGCGTCTGTACTACAGGGCTGCACACATTCAATTCAATTCAATTCAATTCAATTTTTTCAATTCAATTTTATTTGTATAGCGCCAAATCACAACAGAAGTTGTCTCAGGACACTTTCCATATAGAGCTGGTACAGACCAAGCTCTTTTATCTACATCTACACATGAAGGGAACATGTCAGCGTTAGCACTGTAGCAGTGCTTTGGGCAACTGTTTATCAGGTATGAGAAGCACTTCCTTTGCTTAATGTCATGGCATACAGTAATCACTCTTAAATGTGACCACGTAGACACTGTACATAGACACAAAACTGTTGCCATGTAAGATTGAAATGGTAAGTGCTCCTGAATTTGACTTTGCAGACAACTGCATCAAATTAATTTCTTCATTTGCAGAGGCATAATCATCTTTGCTGTTACTGTTTTTAACACTAGTCAAAAATGTTTGATGTAGTCTTTAGAAAAGTGGGTTGTTTCTCCTGGCTTTTGGCTTAAATGTATTGTATTTTTTTGTGGGCACAGATAAGTGTTTTGGTCAAGTGTGCTTTCAGGATACTGCAACATACTAGTTAAAGCCTGGAGGCTATGTATTACATCACTCTGCATCCTTAGAAAGGACTGGTTTGTAGCTATTTCCACTTGTTACTCAGCTTTACATAAAACAGTGAAGGCCTTTAACAGAAACCATACAGGTTCTGTCGACCCAAACGGACAGAACAGCCGTTCACCACTGCACTGTTGGTCTGTTAGGGAGCACAGCAGATTACAGCGGCATACGACCATATGGCGGGTTATGAGCTGTCATTTTTACTCATAGTCTGTTAGTTTCATTTGGAAATAAAAAAGCATCTGAAATCAGTGACATGCTCACTTACTGTCACAGCTATGTGCTGTCTATAAATAAAGCACTTACACATGAGTGGCTGCTTATGTCTGAACTGCACTGATTTACCAAAGCCTGCAGCTCTGAATGTCCTCGAGCCAGAGAGCACTCAACAAGGTAACCTCTGACTCTGTTTGCTCCAAATTACATGCAGCCTTAATCCTCACCTTTTTCATCTCCTTTTAGTTGATAAGTACGGGACAGAACAGCTCGTATGCTGTATATCAGCTGCACCATGTAACTTGAATATCATGCTGTTGCTGTCACACATTGTCAGATACTTTGATTATATGAATCATTTGTGATACAGAGCTGAGCTGCATTGACAGAAATGTCTATGGTATGACCTAAAGGATTTTATGGAACGTCAAGGATTAATACCAAGACAGAAAGCTTGTATTGATGTATACCTCACGGGATGCCAGCAGTTGAAGCTTAACCTTCACATAACTTCACGAAAAGCTTCTGTTTGCCTGTGACTACCTGCACAAGCACGGCCGCAGGAAGGCATTCCATAGCATTCCTTTGAATTTCAAAGGATTTGCCCCAGCTCAGCCGAGAGAGAAAAATGCCACTTCGCGTCACTTGGCATTCCTTTGTGTTTGTGAACAGGACAAGCTTATCCTAGCAGGCCTTCAGTGTACTTTTTTCCTCCAGCTAAATGAAAAGTTAGGTGTTTTGTTAGAGTTTTCCACACTCACTGAAATTTTCCATCCTGCTCAGTAAGCGTATGTGTGTGGTTGCATGCTTTTTGTGTATTTTGCAGGTGATGCGTTGAGGTTACTCAACTTCCGTCCTCACAGACTCACAAGCTTCCTCTCTTTTCTCACTTCCCCTCTTGTCTGCGCCTGTTCTTGGCAGACAGGTTGAGTCACATTACCTGCTAGCAAACCAATAGTTTGGTTAGTTTGGCCCAAGGCGTGGTGCTGCCAGTCAATTCAGGGTGCTGCACTGACAGCAAATCCTGTTGTCCGCAGTGGCGTCACGGCGTGCAATGTGTCAGCTCCTCATAGTGATCACAGCAGATGGCAGAGTTCGATATTTGGCCTCCAGATCCAAGTGGAGAGCTTGTAATTTGGATTATTAGATAGCAAACCGCAGGTGGCAGACGTTGTGTATCTCCATTGAAGAGCATTAAGCTTATGCTTCAGACTCAAGGCTACATCACTAGCACACCCCAGGGAGCAACAGGAGGTGTCCATGCAAAACAAAGCAAAACAAATATATGCGTGAATTAACAAAGCAGTAGGGAGTATTGTTTTTCCACTGGAGTCTAATATTCCCTCAGAACCTCATCCAGCAAATGTAAAAAAAAATGGAGCAGAATAACAGCCATATATTTGTCTGTACACTCACGCCCCTCTTGCAAAACAACATCAGAGTGTGTTTACAAGAAGGAGATGGAAAGTGTCACAGTCTTACTTTTCATTCGGTTAAATGACCAAACTCTGAGAGCAATTATCTTATGCCAGTGTTTCTCACTTCTGGTCCTCAGGCCCCACTGCCCTGCGTTTTTTAGATGTTTCCTGCTCCAGCACACCTGATTCAAATGAGTGGCTCGTTATCAGGCCACTGCAGAGCTTGATGACGAGCTGATCGTTTGAAGCAGGTGTGGTGGAGGAGGGAAACATCTAAAACATGCAGGGCAGTGGGGCCCGGGGACCAGAATTTAGAAACACTGTCTTATGCTAAGAGAGCAGGAAGCTAAGAAAGCAGCATCCCTGATGTGTCAGACAGGCAGCTGGAGCCTAGAGGCAAACATTGCTTCACTGGGTGGTGGAGCTGCTGTAGTTCAGTCAGACGTTCACGGCTGGCTGGTCACCGAGCTGACAAAACTCTGACTTCTCCTCCAGCCTGGTCGCACATACAACTGTCCTCATTTATTCACAGCGTTGAGCTCAAACCAGACTGGCATTGTTCTCCAGGAGGAGTGGTGCTGGTCGTGATGATTATGTGAATGTGACCGACGGAGATCATGTTGTGCTGTGCAAGACTTTATCCGATAAGAGTTTGCCAATCGACGTGGTATGCCTCTGTTTGGATGGTCTGCCAAAAAGTGCAGATTCATTCTAAAAGCTGAACACTAAACATAACATCTGTCAGAAGTAATCAAATCCTAAACCCAAACCTTCTTAGTCACTGCTGCTGCGCCTGGCCAGCTCTCTCACGGCACATATGCAGCTTACAATAACGCTGGCAGACTTAAAACTCAAAGTTCCTATTAATATGTGAACCAATGGATCCTCGGTTTCAGACAGAGATAGAAAAAAAGCAGGCTTCTTTATTCTAGCCAGCATTTTGCCAGCTGGTACTGTTGATATTACCCTTCTGCTGGTCGCTGGTGGGGTGAATCAGGGTAGATGCAGTTTAACTCGCAGTGTCTTGCACAGAGTTCCATTGGTCAGCAGATAATGTATGCCCCGAGTCATGTTCCAAGCCTGGTGTCGTCCTGTCCAGGGGTGGGCATGTCAGCATGGAAATCTTTCTGCACAATGTTGACAGTGCACCTTTAGATAGTGGGTCACATGAAAGAAATGTGTCAACAGGGTTAGTGTGGGATTGTTCAGGAAAGCACGGTAGGACAGAGCGCACGTGGTGCCTAACCTCTAAGTACAGAAAGAAATTTTCGAATAGTCAGCCCTAAGTCTGTAAATGTATTACTCATTTTAATAGGATCTGAGGTGAACTCTCCATCGTCCATACAGATGCTTGTTACGAGTTGCGTTGCTCTCTGACTCTTAAATTGATCAGCTTTCCTTTATGTGCATCCCAGACCGTGAGATCAGAGACCCCTGAAGTGTTGTTGGTTGCAAGAAAAGATGGGATCCTTGATTTGAAAAGACTATAACCAACCAGGATGGATGTCAGGCTTCCTGCAGCTCGCCCTCATCACTGCACAAGCAGATGCCTTACCTCAGGGACAGATGTTAACCTTTGACCTCAGCTCTGTTGTTGAGAGTAGAGCACTTTCACTGGTTGATAGGCAGTGTGCAACTCTATCACTGTTTCTTATCTCATCACTCTCTTGTGCCCCCTCTCCTCCCTTCCACACACACACACACACACACACACGCTCTGTTATCATTACGTAGTTGACTACTTGCAGAGTCTAACATGATGCAGTCACTGAGGGTGGCCAGAGGGTTAAAAGAAGCCGTTGTCTCGCGTGCACAAGAGCAAACTTAAATTGAAACAAAGGAACCAGGCAATGGCAGACAGACACACACGCGTTCCAGCCACTTACAGCTTTAGTGGCACACTGAGAAATGGGTTTGTCAGCATGTTGTTGTGCTGCGCTATGAGGGCTTGTAATCTGGTCAAATATGCATGCAGTGGTTATTGTAGAATATATACATACTGTTGATAAGTATGCATCTAAAGGAGGACGTGATTCTGATTGAACATGCTGATCTGGATCAGTGGTTTGGCCAGTGGTTTGGATGATTCAGCTGTGAGAGTGCACTTCCATCTATTCAGTTCAATGGAGAATATCAGTAGTACACATAGATGATTGTGTGATTATTGAGCGCTGCACACTGTTGTGACGGATATAGAAAGAAACTGTGCGGGCGACCTGAAGCTGTATGACCCCGGCCTACATCTGAACTCCACAATAATAAGGATGGTGAATCTGTGGGTTGATCACCAGACAGGATGTATAAATCTATAATAACATTTTACAACTTTTACTCAGTAGTGTTTCTCCTCTTCATCTCCTCTGTGTTTGACACTCTACTCACCCCTGTCTCAGCGGAGGCACTGACCCTCTTGAATACCCAAAATATCACCACCATGAAGTTCATATTCCCGAAAGATCATTATTTGTTTTTGCATCTGGGCCTTTGTGGGAAAACTGGACTTGAATGCTTGGATTGGAGTGAGAAAATTTTGATGAACAGGCTTTACAGAGAGAAAAAACAGAAACCCAGACCGCACCGCCTTGTTTACTTGGCTTTTCCCATCCATCTTTTCTGTGACTCATAGTCCTATAAAAGCCTGTTTCATGCCCGCTGACCCTTTGTTTGAAGAAGTATCCCTCAGACAGTGCAGTCCCGGCGGTGTGAAATCCACAGCATTGTTTTGGCTGTGTTCGTAATTCGTAACAGGCTGATAAAAAAAAATGGATATTGCGTCCAAACCTGTTTGTTATTAAGAGTTTTATTGCTGAGGTTGTCGGAAAGTAATCCATTCTCCCTTTGGTCATCACTATAAAAAGCTCATCTCATCCTGACTGGGAGATTTATGTTGCAGCAAGGTAATATCCTTTTCATCTTCACAGGTCTAGTGAACAGCCAGTGAAATATATAGCTGTACCACCTCTCTTGTCACTGTAAAAAGACCAAGCATTGTCTTTTTACTGGTTTCCTGAACCAAATTTGCAACAGGCGGCATAGAGCCCCTGTCATACATCTCTCTTCTTCTACAAAATGTGCAGACACGGGTTATCCTCTCTGAAAAGAACTCTGGTGATCTCTGTTCCATCGTTAGTGAATAACCTGAAATAGCAACGAAGAGGAGAAAATAGGGCTAAAGTAATTCTATATGTGCTGACATATGGTCAGAGATTTGTTTAAGTGTCAACAAGCAAGTTTTTTTTTTTTTTTTGAAGTAATGAGCCCCTTCCAAGCCACGTGAAGACGTTAGCGGCTTACGATGTGGACGTGAGCTGACCTCAGGAAATTGCAGCTCAGACACACAGATAATTGCTCTTATGTACTGCAGACTCTGCTTTGAGTGGTAATGGATTCTTGCAGGTGGCGGCCTTTATGCGTCTACCCTATTACAAGAGCTTTTTCCGTCCTAATCATTTATTCAGAAGGAAATCAGAAATGTTTCAAGAAATGTACTCAGGCATACCTGCCAATTAACAGCAGCTTCTACGGGTTAAATTTATAAAGGGCAATTGAATGCTGCTCTCTCCTCTCGCTGCATGTTTTCACACACCTTCCTCTTTCTTTCTAAATTACAGGGCGATGTGTGAGGGGAAAATATATATATTTTTTAGTACCATATATGAAGCACTGCTGCTGAGTTGTAATTGCAGCCTTGACTAACAACCCCCCCCCCCCCCCCCCGCTATTATGCAACAGTCCTTTCTTGCAAGTCCTTGCAGGATCTCAGCTGTGATTGTGTAATATTCTAGAGTGAAACTGGCCGCAAGGCCTCACATTCAGTTTTACAGAAAACCTACAACAGCACCACACATCCAGCAAAACATTGGAGTCCAGATCAGTTTTATGCTTAAAAGGAGGCTGTGATGTTTTTCATGCGCATATTTTTCTATGGAGCCAAGCAATTCTAAGCCCTTTACAAACAGTGTATTTGCTGAATGCTAATTCATTTGTAAAAGTCATTATCTTTAAAATTGAGCCACAAATCTCATGGCTGGCTGTATTGTGGAAGTTCAGAGGAGAATTAGCTGTACGCACATATGTGTGATATGTGCATAGCAGTGTGCTGTAAAAGCCGCACAAACTGCATAGAAATAATCCAGGGTCCCGTCATTCATTATTCTGGTCTACAAGGTCTGTTTATTCTCGGGTTGTTGTTTATTGTCCAGTATGAGAAATTTGCTAACTAACTAGATATCTAACCACCACACACGTTATCCATATAAAGTCCTAATAGTATCAGGACAGGCTTATAGCACTGATATATATCTAGAGTCTATGAGTCTTTATGCAGCTTGAAGTCTTTCTGAAGCATTTGTTGATGCAACTTGAAGCTAAGGTCAACCTTGCAGAACAACAAGGTACACTAATATTTTTGTATGAACCCACAGAGAATTGTCCCCAAACTCTGCGTTCCCCGCTGATCCACAAGGCCTTTCAGCATCTTTCAGCTTATTGTTTTGTCTTCATGGCCCGCAAATAATCAGTTATCATCAAAAAATGATGCTTGGCCTTTTCACACTTCTGTACATCTTGCAGACCTCATTTTGCCGCAGGACACGTATACTGAATACATTTTTAGCAGCAAATGTTGCATCAGCCTCTCTACAGGCCTCAGTCTTATTGGTTTTTAAGATATTAAGCCTACCCTAACTCCATGATTGGGGTGAGTCACGCACAGTATTTAGCCCAATTGACAAAAACACCTGCTCATGTGGACCAAGTGGAGCAGGATGCACAAACACTACCAGCCAAATTTACTGACCCAGGGCACCCTTAACCATTTCACTTCTCCAAATTGAATTTATAACCAAAGAATGCTGTGTTGAAAGTTCATAGTTTTAGTTTTGATGGCACCATAACATCAGCAACATAACTGCAAGTGATGCTGTCCACTGTCTGATGCAGCAGCTGTTAGCTTGTAGTTTTAGCATTAGCATGGATGTCCGGATAGCTAACTAAACAGGACAGCTGTCTTCGCAGGGTTCACCTCTGACATCCCTACCTGCAACTCGACTGTCTTGGTTCAATCTTAATGTTCTCACCAACCTTGTTTGCAGCCAAAAACCTCTAGAAATTCTCTCCAGTTTCTGCCCAGCACTAGCAGGCAGCCAAATTTCACCATAATACATGTTTACAAGTAAGTTAGCTGGATTTCCAGGCCCATTAAATTTCCCTCATTAATAAACATTTTTCCAGATATGGCTGCTCCTCACCTGAGAGAGAGGCATCATGATGTTATAATGAGACTGTTTTTCAGAAGAGAAACTGAAAAAGGGTTTAGTGAGTGTTTAGAGTTTTGGAGAAAATGTATAATTTTTTTGTCGCGGCTTCTGTTCCTTTGGGTGCAGAGCCATATTGATGTGATATAAAATCGTGAACTTTTCAGTCTAATTGCAGTTTAATTACATTTGCTGCACTGTGTTCCCTCTTTAGAGGACAATGGCTCTAATAACACCTCACTGTGTTTAATTATTATTCACTGTGGGCACAGGGGAGGCACTGTGTTATATTTAATTAACCTCAGTTGACTGTTGCATAAGGTAAATAAGGTGTTAAATTGTGTGTGTATGTATGTATGTACTCTGTGTGTGTGTGTGTGTGTGTGTGTGTGTGTGTGTGTGTGTGTGTGTGTGTGTGTGTGTGTGTGTTTGCGTAAACATAAATGTGCAGTAATGATTTGGCCATGATTTTATTATTTTTTACCATTATTATTCAAAGGCTGTATTAACATATTTTTGAATGCCTTGCACTGACTGACTGGTGAGTGGAGACTGTGAGTGGCTCGGTGCATTTAGAATTTGAACAATGAAGCCGACACAAGCTGAATTCTTTAATTAAGATCATTTTTCAATATTGTTGGCTTTTATATGAATAGTTTCCAACAGCCCAGTTTGCAGTCATAACGTAAGAAGCCTGTGCCAACGTCAACATCAACGTCGACAATCAACAGACCTCATTGTAAAACATTTATTAGCATAAACTGCAGTACAGCTTGAACATTTCTGACAAGAGACGACCATGTTCTGTTCATGTATTGTTCTAAAAGGTCAGAAAAGGAAATGGTCAGCGTGCCAGAGTGATAACACCCTTCCTTTGATGGAAAACTAGCAAAACTCTCCTAAAAGCTGAAAATGCATTCAGTGATTCAGCGCTCAAGTCAAGGAGACTGGTCCTTCAGAGGAAAGAAAATTCTCTCTTAAGCCCTGACATCTTTTCCTCCGTGTTCCTTTAAATGAGTGATAGTTCTTACTTGCCTTAGTTAGAATCGTTCATTTCTCACACTTATATGAGTATGAAAATTCTTGGCTGGACTCGTGTTGTTTGTGAGCTTTGTGATCAGTCACCTGAGTCCTACCCTTACTTCACTGACATTTCTCAGCGTATCTTTCAGGACATGTTTTGCAGACATTTGGCAGTACGCCTGTTGGCTGGACCTGGTGTTTTTTTGTTGTTGCTGCTGCTCGAGTTAGATATATACTGCTGTCAAAAGGATAGACAATGTGAAAGTGACACAGGGAACACCGACAAAGTCGCACACCATGGCCCTCACCTTTTCATGCTGCACTGTCACCAAGGATGTGGTGATGAATGTTTATCTAGCCCTGAGTCCAAAAAAGTTGTGATGCTGCTGAAAAACATAAATAAAACAGTAATAACTTGCTAATCCTTTTTGACATATACTTAATTGCAAACAGTACAAAGACAATATATTTAATGCAGCAACAACAGTAATAAGGCACACCTTGAGTCAGATGGCACAGCAGCAGATGACAATGAAACTCGTTTGGGGCACCCAACAGCAAAATGATAATTTTAATAGAAGGTGCATCATCAGCTGTGGAGACCTCTATCAGATTCAAAAAGGATGATACTGATGAAGCAGCTACTAATCACTGGCAGGCTGTGTTTTACAGGAGTGGTAGAGCCGCAGGGCAAAACAAACCATCTGCAGAAGTATTCCAATGAATGGATGAGGACTACAGCACGTACAGGGAGGGGGTTTGGGTTAAGACGTGTTCTTGTTTCGAACATTTTGGTCGGTTTGAAAAAGCTGTGGTGCGTTTGGATTTGTTTGGGCTGGTGTGAAAGCTGTCAGTGGAAACCTGGACAAAACAACCAGACCAGCCAGAACAGGAGGGTGTGTTTCCACGTGGACCAGCAGCATACAGGCAGCAGGACTTTGTGAAAGTACACATGATTTTAGGATAATCTGCTATTAAGTCCATCTGCTGATTGTGAACAGCTCAGGAAGAAATCATATGATAAGCAGTCTTTATAAGTGGCAGATAGCCAAGCTCAGAGTAACCATGGTAACACGTATGCACATCAGCACATCAGTTCTAAATTTTCTCTGTTACAGAAGGAGTAATCATACACAAAGACAAAAGCTGAGCTACCATCCCATAACCCCCTTGTGATTCCATAGTGCTGATGATGCAGGTCGACATTTGTCTGAACTGTTTACAGCTCGTTTGGTTCATTTGGCCCGGGTGAAGGGGAAAAAGTGATATCTAGTTACAGCTTAGTTCTGGTCCTGTTCATGTTCACACTGATATTTTGCAAACAAAGGGATCGATTGGCAGCTTTCACACCTGCCCAGAGAAACCGGACTGAACTGGCAGGCGCACCAGTTCATTTTAACTGAGGCAATCGGGTTCAGTCTGAGAGCACCGACAGACCCAAAGAGAGCATTAAAACCAAATAAATGAACACAGTGTGGAGCCAAAGATGATCATGTCACTCACTTTGTTTATTTATTTTTTTATTATTTTGTTTATATTACTGAAGGCTAAGCACAAAACCAAGTACATTTTCAATTCATATTGCAGTCAGAATTGTACGGCTGTGGCGTTTTTATACATGTTGGTGTTTTCATTCCAGTCATCCACTATAAAACTGTTACCCCAATGTGTTATCACTATGTGTGATGCTACAGTTTCACACAGTGACTCGACAGGTAGCCCTCCTTGCTTAGATAAGGAGGAGCACATAATCTTTGCATAATATGCTGTTTACAGTCTTTTCCTGGTGTGAACTCATTCTCTGTTTTTCTAACAGTGTCTGTCAGCAGCATGGGCCAACATCTAGGAAAGAAGGACTCACCCACAAACAGCAAGGTAAGAGTCCCCGCTGCAGGTGCTTTACTGTTGTGTTTTGTCCACGTCAATCATAGAATTTTCAAATGTGTGTGTTTGTGTGAGCGTTTTTCATTCGTCGATGGTGATCTGAGAATGAAGCATGTGCCGGAGAATTTTCTTTGAGCGTTATCAGCGTGAACACTGGCCTTTATCAGCAGGACTTTGAACTCTGTTGTAGACAAGCTGCCAGGCACCTTCAGTCACACATGTATTACCGTCACCGCTTACAGGCTGTTAGCCACTTTACAGCATGTGCGTCTTGAATGTCTTAGGAAAAGTCAGAGCTTATGTAACTTCACAGGTAGTGCATTTATCTCCAAGGTCTCTGCACTGAATGTTTTTCTCTCATGTTTACAAGTGATTTGATATATTTCTGAGCCGCCTACATGTTTGTGGTTACAACTGCTTACCCTCTTACCTCCAGCACTTGGATCACAAATTCAGGTTTTGTGGTAATCGCAGTGCCACAGGCAACACTTTATACTTATTGCTCAAATGTACTGAGAAGCAGTAATCTATGAATAATACACTGTCTCATTACTTCACATGGAGATTTTTTGTTGCAGAGAGTAGAGGGGGGATGAAGAGAAGATGACTTTGCAAATGTTGAGTGGATGACTTTGCCTTCACATTTTTGTGGTTTATATCTTCCATTATTTTGTCTTAAAAGCCACTTTACTGGAGGAAGGACCATGTACAATGTGAATTAAAAAGAAACCTTCCAACTTGCTTTTTCTTAGGTCATTTATTGTATTTTTTATCTCAGTTAATGCTGACTGATGTTAAGAACCACTCATGCACTTAAATTAAGCAACTGTCTCCTGCACATTCATTTAAATGAAGGATTTTAATGTGAAAAATCCTGCACACTCACACATTTTTGGTTAGCATGGCTGAAAACAGTTCAGATAATACTTTGCATCTTGCATTTTAAACAATGGCTTTTCTGCAACAGTCAGCATCTCGCTCTTTATTAAGTCATGTTGCCATGGCGATGTCCGAAGTGTGATGAGTCTCTGTGGATCTTGTGCGTCGCCCCATGATAAACCCTTGAAACCACAAGCCTCACTGCACCAGCACTCCTCAGTAGAACCCATTTGAACTGGAGAGAGTAAATAGAGGATTGTGTGCATCAAGGCTGACACAGAAGCCTCTCCAGGTACACATCTCATTGAACCATTAGCTTTGACCTGCTGATCATTAGGACTCTGTTTGACTATACCCACAAAGTTCAGCTGTCTGACATAATTTACCGTCCGTATAGCTCTGACAGTTTGCCACCCTGGAAGTCCATCGAGAAGGTAGTGAAATGTTTGAAAGTTTCAGCGTGCTTGTATTGCTTTTGAGTCAGATCTCATGCTTAAAATCTCAGACAGAGAGCTGTTGTTCTGACTGATGGATTGTGTTTGCTGCCGTAAAACGATTTTGTTCTGTCAGCAAGTACAGAGCTCTTGAAACAGGAGCAATTATTGTACTTGAAAGCACCAGGACAGATCAGTGAGTTTGCACTCTAACTCTAAACCCATTTATATCAGTGCCATAGTATAAACAGAAAGTATAATCAGATCTGAAATAAGCAAGGTCTAGTGGCAAATTTAAATTTAAAAATTTTTCTTCACCTCACAGTCAGCGTTTTTAATTGGTTGGGAAGCAAGGTGCTCTGCTGTGCCCCAGGGCTTGTGCTTGACAGAAAGTGTTTGCCTCTAATTGGGCTGTAATTCAACAGGGCAAATATGTTTGGCAGATTTTTTTTTTTTTTTTCTTCCTTCATCTTTCTGCTCTGTGAGTGCAGAAATTGCAAGCCAGATGCTGTTCCTGTAGCCAGAGTGTGGAGGAAGATCAGGCTTAAACTGGGACAGTCATGTCTTTTAATGACACCATGTAATTAACCCCGGCCTTGCTCAAGTCCTTTTTGTCACAGCTTGCAAAATTACAGCCGATGTATATTAAGTTTGGGTCATTATGACTGAGGTTACAGTCAGATTTGAAGAGGTTGCTAGCTTGTTGTGGGTAGCTCCAAGCCTAGATTGTGAGAAAGGAGGTGTACAATGGGAAAAAAAAGATGTGGACGATAAAACGCACTTCAGTGTAAGCATTTGAGGCTGTGGACAGCAGTTTATAAATTGCGGTCTGCCCATGTGGTCTGGCTTGTGGCTGACTACCTGGCCGGCGCCTGTAATGGGCGGAGTGATCATGTGTGGCGTGCTGGGGAAGAGGGGAGCCCGAAGCAGCAGGGAGGCCAGTAGCTTAGCTCACAGATGATTTGTTTCCTTTGCCTGCAAAGCACACTCTGGAGAGAGAAGAGCAGGAGTAAGAGAAGTGGATTAATTTGTCAAAATGTGAAGCTCCCAGGAGAGGTCTTAGGGCAGCATGTCGCACTAAAGCTGTATTGTTTATTTAACTTTATAATTAGGCTGTATATCGCTCTAGGTCTACCATTTGTTTTTCCCTTTCTTTTGGCTTGATTATCGTGACATTATGGTCAATTTAGAGGTCTGGCAAGACAGCCAGTTGTCATAGTGACAGTCAAGCTAGAACAGAGCGTGCCAGAGTAAGGCAGGTTTTGTTTAGACGGTGTTGTCTGAGTCGTGATCCCTCTCCCTTATCATTTCAGGAACGGTGAAATGCACCCATACCTCCTTTGACAAACCTCAACGGCAGCTCTTACAAAATGTTTCTCTTTCAGCCACCTGAAATGTTCACCCCGCTCAAACTTCAGAGCTTTAAACGCCCACTTGGAATTACAGGATAGAAACATTTTCTTTGCCCCTCATTGTACTGTTTTTGTAGGAGAAACAGAGGTGAATAGTTTCCTCTGATGTTCCCTAATTCAGATATATCTGTGTTGGTTAGTGCATGTCATAGGATTTTTGAAGAACTAGAACTCTTGTCGCACTTTGCAGTATATCCCCTTCATAATAGAACAACAAGGAAATACCCCTGCTCCTCCTCTATATTACCTTTTTTTCTGCTTGGTTTGTCATCAACGCTGAGTTGCAGACAGAGGCAGTGTAGTTTTGTCCGATCTTACCAGATTTAGTGATCGCTGTGTGCAAAGCCTGCTAATCCTTCTACAGCTGAACCAGAGGTAGACAGTCACTCAGTCACCTTGCCTGATTCTTCAAAATTGGTCCTTGTATATGGCATTTTATATGATCTAACACCTTGGGTTGACACTACAAAAACAAAAAAAAAGTAACTAATAAAACTAATAATACACAACTAGTTTAGAATAACCTCCAATGCAATGAACCATGCATTTCTGACTCCATTATGCTGTTTGTGAAGAGATATTTCCTGCCCAGCTTCAGTGAGAGGAATCAGTTTTCAGCCATGGGTTGTGGCATAAAGGCCTCAGAGTCAGTACTCAACAATCAGCAAGAAACCCATCACAGCAAAGAGTAAAGGGCATAATTGTCACCTGTCTCAACCTGACTTGAAAAAAAGCATTAAAAGGTGACTCTGTCTTGCTACATGATTGCTGTTGCTATAATATCAACAGTGTTCTCTCCACCTCGAGGTAGTTCACACTGCTGATGTTGCAAAGCATTTGAGAAGAGTAGTTTGTAATAGTAGCAGTAGTTTGCAATGCATTGTGTGAGAAACAGGAAATAACCAGCTGAAGGAGAATTAGATAAGGCGCACTGAATAAAGGTGGGGCCACAAAAAAAGACATACTGTACATGGTTGCAGCAGATGGAATTTAAAGTAACAAGTAGCTCAAGTTGCAATGAGACTTTTTATTAAATTCTGTTGGAAAGGGGCTCCAGGTTTTACATGCTTAGTCGTTGGTCCTTGCTGTAAAGTGGCTTTGTAGGTGCTTTAACTGAGTACATTAGAGAGATTATTTTACAGTGTAACTTCACAATACATTGTTTGTCAGTCCTTCTTTCATTTGCTACTTTGTGCCTAAGTGTAACACACTGCAACTTAAACCTCTGAATCGAAGGCTGAAGTCTCCAGATGAGGGAGCTTGAGGCTCAGCCAGCAGACCACCAGCGTTCAGAAACTATAAGCTGTGCTATTGTATCCAATTAGAGCACTGATGTATTGTGACCAGCCCAACAAGCTTGTTCCTGTCTCTTCTGTCCCTCTGTGTGGGATCTGTCCACATCTGAATCACAATGACATTTTTCCCATCCTCAGCCTTGGCCCCTGCCCTGTCGTGTTTTTACTAAGGATACCATTACTGGGTTCAGAATCGAATCTTTTTTAAGCAGAAAGGTAACACTCAGATACTATTGGTTGGTGGAAGAGTTGCATTTTCTGCAAGTAGAGATGGCATCAAGTCACACTTTATGCCCTTGGTGATTCAAGTCATTGGAGAAATGACTAATTGTAAATCTTCTTCGGGATAGAGCCATAAATCCTCAGAATATCATGTTCTGTCCTTCTGTCAATGACCCTGCACTTGAAGCCCCAAAATCTGAGCTTAAGAAAGGCTTTAACTGTAGCGCTGCCAGATTTCTGAATCTTATCTTACTATCCAGTTCCGCCTTCATTAGGTAAACCGAATCACTTCCTGACAAATAACAGACATATGTTAAAGATATTTGATTGTCCTCTTGGCATTTTCGGAACATTATAACAGTATAAAACTGGCATTTTGAAGGTAGAGCTACAGAGACTGTCCACTGTCTCTAGTGCTTTTTATATCTCAGTGAAAGGGTGAGATGAAGTGTGCACGGTCCATTTGTCTTCCATCTGTGGGGAGAGGACGAAACACAGAGGAGCACAGCTATCACCGAGCCTCGGATAGGAGGACGGACTTGGATTCCTTTGAAAGTATCAAATCAACCAAACCCTGAAAGGTGTTCAAATGGCTGCACTCTGCTTCCCCTCTCACTACTCAGACATAAGGAGTACTTAGACACATTGAACCCCATCCAGTACCCTAGTGGAGACCAGAAGGGTGAGTGGTGCTGAAGCGGCAACCACCAAGGCTGAGTGTGCCAGTCTGAGACACCATCAAACATGCAAACGTGCTCACAGACATAAGCCTTAATGTATTTTAAGCTGTATAATATGATGTAGAAAAGACATCATAGCATCTTTAGACATAATAGTATTTTTAAATTGCTTTTGAAAATGACTGCCAAGCCCTTCCCCTCTTAGTTATTCTTCCTATACCCATCAAGCTTTGCATTCTCAGACAGCACATGAGAATGCAAAAGGCCTGTCATGCCTACTTACAGTTGCAAAGCTGTGATTGAACGATCGCAGGTCACAGGAGGCGATTAGCGAACCTTCAGTTCAAGTGAAAATCTGGCAATCATCTCAGTCACATCAGTACATTTGGAGCTTACACAGAGACAACAGCTGCTGGCTGTTACAGGAAATGCATTTTGAGATACTTGTCTTCAACATTTTGCTTTGGGATGGACGGGTTTAAGAGCTCATTCACAAGTGCATTGTCACGTGGGTGGAACCTGGAAATAGTGCAGTCCCAGGGAGGCTATAATGATGGGGGAGAATATGTCCATTTGTGTCATTGTGTTCAATAATACATCGGAAAAACAGCACAATTGGCAAGCTAAAAGGTCACTGGGTGAGGGCAGAAAATAGCAGGAGGCTCTCAGGAAAGCATGAATAATTGGCAAGCGTGATCTTAATTGAGCTGCTGTACTGATCTCCTTTACATGCCCTTGGGTCAGGTGATGCTTCACCGTCTCCGGCACCAGTGGAAGCTCTGCTCGACAAGAGCTATATTTAATAAGCCACCAGCAAGGAGTATGTGTGAAGTCAAGCTGACAGCTGCTGTCCAAGGATGGCATTGAGCTGCTACTCTGGTCCACTTTGGAAAAATTGCCCACATATTTTTTTCTCTTCTTTTTTCTCCCAATGCCCCATGTGTTAATGAGGGCCATATACAGTGGAGGAGAATAGTGAATTAAGCTTTGTTGCTATAGGCTGAAGAGATTATTTTCACAATGTATGACGCTGTATACGTGTGTCCAGATTGTTATTCAGGCCTCTGCCTTTGTGTAGGTTATATCGAACTGGTCTGGTTTGGCATCTTGGTGACTTGGTGACTAATGATTCCCTAAGGAGCTTCCCTTCCTGCCATTCCTCCCAGATCCCCCATTCACAACATCAGATAAGTGGGGGGGATTGTAAAAGAGGTAGACTTGTGTCTGTGATGAGCAACATGATTTGAGATGCTCTGTTCAGGTTAAACTTTTATAGTCTTTTAGAGTCTTTTTTTTTTTTCTTTTTAAATCCCTATTTGTTTGTGGTTCATGACCAGGATCGTGTTTATGTGGCAATAATATTAGATTAAGCAGGCAACTGTTTTGTTCACAGATTTTCAACAATTATATTTGCAGGGCTACACCTTTCTGTGTGAAGTTTGCATGTTCTTCCCGTGCATGCGTGGGCTCTCTCCGGGTACTCCGGCTTCCTCCCACAGACCAAAAACATGCTCATTAGGTTAATTGGTGACTCTAAATTGCCCCTAGGTGTGAGTGTGAGCGTGAATGATTGTTTGTGTATATATGTTCCAGGGTGTACCCCACCTCCCGCCCGTTGACAGCTGAGATAGGCTCTAGCCCCCCCGCGACCCCGAAAGGGATAAGCGGCATAGAAAATGGATGGATGGATATTTGCATGTACAACAGTCAAATCTAACTTTAACTTCAAATAATCTCAGAAAAATAAAAGAAACATCCCAAAAGAAATAGACTGCCACAGTGGTATTCAACTACAGATGGTTGTTGTATGGATCATTGTGATGAAATTGTGCATAATGACCATAGCCAGGTGCAGTTGTCTATGCTACGGCACAGGGTTGATGAAAATAGCCCTTCATGTATGTGTCCTCCAGCAGGGTTAGAAACGAGATGTTTGGGCCAAAGATTCGCTGTAAAGTTCCTAAAATAATCATCAAATTTTAAACAAATGAGCAAAATTGTATTAATATTTGAATGGTCTCCTTTGTATCAAAGTACAGATTGTATATTCACACAGCCTCAAGAGCCCAGCACTTACAGATTTAGTCACTTTGCATCCAAAGATATATCATTTCAACAAACATCGAGTCACCAGCAGCTCAGCTCTGGAATATGGATTTGTTGTTTGCATTGCTAATTTTCTACACTTACAAAAGTGCAAGGCTGAAGAGAGAGAAGAGACAGCTGTGTCTGTGCATGTGGGTGTGCCTGGACACAATCCAACAAAGGTTGAACACTGAGTGCTTCAGTGATGGGAAAAATGTTGATGTGTCAGACTGTAAGTATGCAGTGATGATGTAAGCTTTATCAATACATAAAAATTTGAGTGCAGTCTGTCTTCTCTCTGCCTTGCTTTATCTGCGTCCGCCTCGTGTTGCTTTTAAGTCATTGGTTGGGTGACTTTGGACCTGGACACCAGTTTGTCCATCATTTCCATTATGTCAGATTATTAACCTGCTAACATTGAACAGTGAACCATTTTGCATACTTAAAGAGATGAACACACACATTCTGAAACATGTTTTAAAGTGATTACAAAATATTTGGAATCCACCATTTAACCTATTAATCAAACCTGAATCTCTCCTTATCAAACCAGATTTACATAACTTGTTTACATAATTGAACGGACAAAGGAAATCTGAACAGCACAGCACTTTGTTGACATTTTCTGTGATTTGCATTGCAAAGTGCTCACTCGCCACACTTGTCCACCTCCCCTCAGCTCACAGGACTGTGTCACAGTTGCACTTCTTGATGCTCTCATTCATGCTGAGCAGCATGCCCACAGTTTTTGAATGCCTGTGTTGATTCCACATGTTGGCAAACCCACTCGGAAGTGGAAACTTGGGATGTAAGTGCACATCGTCATCAGGGAGGAGGAGGGAATCAGTAAGAGGATTTCCAAAAGTTTCGAATTATGAAGTGCAGATGTTTCATTCACTTGGAGTCACTAAATAGAAACAAGAATCCAACTTTCCTTGTTATGAATAGCTGCAGGGAGAAATGAACATGACAGAGGGACTCAAGTGACAGGGGAGATTCATTAGTCTGACAGTGACTCAGAAGTGCCAGAGCAGGGGGGTATAACAGCTCAGCATGCGTAATGTTGAAGTTATGCCTTCATGAATTCAGACAGCCTCAGGGCAGAGAGGACAGGGAGCGGCAGCTGAATCAATACTTGAATATAAGCCTGATAAGACAAGCCTGTTGGTTTCACCCAATGGTGTCATTTAATCTTTCTGTTATTTTTTGTAATCTTAGTCAAACTTATTTCACATTCCATATTGTATCGTCTCATTATCTGATGAACACAGGTTGAATGTAACACCACCGCTGTACTAGATAAGTTAATGTAGTTTGTTTTTTTTCTTTGACCTACCTCAGTTTCTTTGTGCTGAGCTTTAATGAGTCTCTCCAGGTTTGTGGTTTTCTTAACAGCTATTCTTATGGTAATGCATTAGTTTTTTTTTTTTTTTTTTTTCTCAGCCTCATTGCAATAGAAATGGCCCAAATATCACCCCGTTTCTCTCTCCTAATCCCTGTTGTTGTCATTTTTTAACTTTGACTCTCTGTAAAATAGGTTGTCCTGATATGGCATGTGCAGCACAGGAAGCAAAACTCCAGCATTCAAAAAGCAAAACAAAAAAACTTACATTTTAGTACATCTGTGTAAATAGAAACAATATGTGATGATTTGCAAAACATTTAAACCCCATATTTAATCAAAAATAATACAAAGACAACATACCAAATGTTGAGAATTGAAGTTGTTGTTGAACATTATATATTCGTTTAGAAGTTGATGCTAGCAGCACGTTTCAAAAAAGTTGGGATAGTGGCAACAAAAGACGTTGGAACATCTCACAATTAATTAGGTTAACTGACTACAGGTTGGTTACGTGATGTGGAATAAAAAGAGTATCCCAGAGAGATGATGCACCACTCAGTGACAGAATGCGTGAGCAAATGGTGCAACAATGTAAGAATAATGTTTCTCAATGTAAAATGGCAAAAAATTGGGTAATTTCATTTTCTACAGTACGTGATGTCATTAAAAGATTCAGAGACCAAAAAGAAATCTCTGTACACAAGGGACAAGGCCAAAAAAATCAGTGTTTGATGGTTGTGTATCATTGGGCCTTCAGATGTCATTTCATTGACAACAAATGTGATTCTGTCATGGACGTCACAGCATGGGCTCAGGAGTACTTCCAAAAACCTCTGTGAACACTGTATTTACAAATGCAAGCTGAAAGTTTACCATGCAAAGAGGAAGCTGTGCGGAAACCAGATCCACAAACACTGCCACCTTCTGTGGTCATGAGCTCATTTAAGATGGACTGAGGCAAAGTGGAAAACTGTCCCGTGGTCTGACAAGTCACAGTTTGAAATCATTTTTGGACATCATAGACACCGCATCCTGCATGTTTGTGAAGGCCTCATTAATGCTGAACCATATATGACAGTTCAGGGCAACATATGCTGCCAAATGACATTCTGCAAGTATTCCAACCGCAGGGCTCCATAGTAAAAGAGTCTGGGTGCTAAACTGGCCCTGTTGAAAATGTCAAATTCTAACTGAGGATATATCAAAAACAATGAAATTTCTCATTTTCAACGTTTTCAATATTAGCCTCCCCTCAGTGGGAGCTGTCACCACAGCTTTCAGTTAGATAACGAATGTGGTCATGATGCAAAACTTTTTGACTAAATAACAGAATCTGTATCAGGATGTCCCTGAAGGACAGATTCACGGTTGTCCCAGCTGACACAAGGGACGAGTTAGTCACAGCTGCTAGGTTTTCATCACGTCATTTTGACACATTGCTGTCCCTTTAGACAGAATGAACATGACAGTTTCAGGTAAATTTGTAAATAATCTTCCAAAGCACATCTTCATCCAGAAACAAATCTGAAATACTGTTACACAACACAGATTTTGTGCTTATACAGCACTTTCCCTGCACTCGCATAAGGATATCAAAGGACATAAACATAAAATATTTGAGTTTTAAAGTATTCAGGTATTCAAGTATTCAAGTAGTACTATTGCCAAAAATATCTGTAGGGTGGCAAATGATAATAGTTATTATTTTTGTTTATATTTTAGTGTTACATGCTGAAACAACAAGCCAATTTCATTTTGAAGGTGTAGCCTTAAAGTTCATTAAAACATGAAAACAAATATGGATAGAATAGAATTCTAATATGATGCAAAGCAAAGTTCCCGTCTAACCTGCTTGCTTCACTGAATGAATCCTCTCTAAAATCCAGATGAATCCACCTGATGAAACACACAGATTGTACAACTGGCATCGAAATGGGCAAATCTCTATATGCTTTCAATTCAAAAATTTCAGCTTTTGAATGTTTAATGAGTGGGTGTGAGTATAATTCTGCTATAATTATAAAGCCCAAAGGCCTAAGTAGGTGTAGCTTCCCGCTGTCGTTCTCTCTCTCTGTTTGTCTCTGTCTTTGCTCTGTTGCCATGGCACCTCAGCACCTCACCTCCTCAATCTGTTTTTTGTGCTCCTATTAAAGGCTCCGTCACCTGAACCCAGAGCAGCGCCGACAACAGCAGCAGAACCTGAATCACAAGATGAAGTCTTTGGTAAGAGTCAAACCACATTTTGAATATGAAATCACACTGTGCTCTCGGAATCTGTTGAAACCCAACATGTTTTAATATTTTTAGCTGTTCAAATAATGAATAAAAGATAGTCAGTAATGCACATAGCCAGGGAATTTCACTATTATTTAGACTAAAGAATGGGTGTCGCTTAGTGTTTCTCCTTTGAAACACTGTGTGGCTTGCAGGACTTAAATGTCCACTTGCTAACCAGCAAAAGTCGGCTCAGTGCAAAGGAGCACTGGTACACAAAGAATATAAACATGCAGTCCCACAAATGTAAATTAGTAATGGTCAAATCTAACTGTGATATTCTGATTATTGATTGTTTAAAAAGCTACATATTATTGCTGTTCAGGTCTGGGAGATTTTTTTCTGACCAAAGTTTGTGATTGAATGAAATATTGATTTTGTGGGAGGTTTGAGCAGAGGACTCATAAAGCACTGAACCAAGAAATACAATGGGACCTGGAATGATACCTTTAAACCCACACTGGCACAGTAACTCCTTTAACTCAGCTATCTTGACTCAAAATCCTTTTTTTTCTCCCACAATGAAAAACTGCTAATCATGTGCTGTGACATTTATTTGGAATAAGCACTCTGCTGCTGAAAAGGTACAGTTACCAATGATGAATGAAACTTAGTGGTTTTCTTCATGACGAGAAAAAGTAAGTAAAAGTAAGGTGTGTAAGGACTGGGTAAAGAGAACCTCTGTAATACTTCAGCTCAGCAGATGAGGGCAGAATTTGGTGCACCACTAAGAGGGCATCTGCTGTTTTGCACTAAGTTGATGATTTCAATGCTAGGTGTGAATTTACTGAAGCCTTTTTTTATATATATATATATAAAATGAGGTTCCAATTTAATTCTAAACAAAGGCAATGAGATTGGATTATGTGCCTGGATATATACTGCAACACACTGCATGCCTAATAGATCGAGATATATAAAATAATACAATGGAAAAGCTCAATCAAGTCACATAAGGGAATGAGGAGAGGTAGATGTCGGGGAGAGGGAAAACTGTTCTTTCATTCTGCAGGAGTGTGAAACCCTCAAGACGACATTGGTCACATTTGTTTAGGAGGAGCACAAGAGATCGGGAATGGAAGACAAGTGAAGCCTGTTTTCTGCCCTCTGTGTCAGTCTCGATTGTTTTCAGGGAGAGCTGAGGTGAAATGCAAGAGAAGGGACTAAAGTAGCTACAGTATAAGATATGCTAATTAGCTTAGAACTACTATTTTGAGTGTATTTGAAGCCAGTTCGTACATCAAAACATCCAAAACATTCAAATGACCCCCTTCTTCCACACCTTTCTTCTTCACAGAGCAGAACTGCCTCTGAAGCATCACAAGCAGATTAAATGTAATCTTATCATCTCTGTCCTTATGCTACTAGGTAGTTCCGTCAGTCAGTCAGCTATTGTTAGCTCCAGCAGCTAAAGTAAAGAGCTGTCAGTGGTTCGTTAGAAGGCTGCCAGTCAAAAATCAAAACATTTTGAGCTTTCTTTTGCGTTCTTCTAATTTTACTAATTGGCAGGTGTGCCAGTATGAGACAGAGATGGACCTCTGAATAATTCATTATCTTGGAGATGAACCATGTGTCCTTGAGAAAAACAAAGAGCTAGATAATGGAAAGAATACATTTAGTGTGTTTGTGAGAATGACAGGAAACAGAGTAACTAGTTTAGTGTGAGGCATAAACTGCAATACTGCTAATTTTATTTATACTGCAGTCAAATTGTTGTTGTAATGCTAATTTTGCTGAGTAAAATACTTACTGATTTTACACAGTTTAAGAACAACCATCTTCTCTGGGCCTGAGCTCAGCTGAGATGGACTGAACAAAAGTGGAAAAGTGTGCTGTGTTCTGACAAGTCCACATTTCAAATCAGGAAATCATGGACATTATGTCCTCCGGGCTAAAGACAGTTTCCTGCACAAAGTTCAAAAGCCAGCTTCTGTGATGATATGCAGGTGTGTTAGTGCTCATTCCAGGGGTGGACCTGTAGAGGCACCATTAATGCTGAAAGGTACAGGCAGGAGCAACATACTGTATGCTGCCACCCAGACGGCGACTTTTCCAGGGATGTCCCTGCTTATTCCAGGTAGAGAATGTCAAGCCATATTCTGCATGTTACAACAGCGTGGCTTCAGGTACAGGCCTGTCTGCAGTCCAGACCTGTCTCCCATTGCGAATGTTTGCCACTTACAAAGTGCAAAATATGACAACAGAGAGCCTGAACTGCTGAGCGACTGAAGTTGAATATCAAGCAAGAAACAGTTCGTGTCCACAGTCCCCAAACACTCTTTGTTGTTCAAATAAAAGGTGATGTAACACAGTGGTAAACATGCCCCTGTTCATGATTCAGTAGGCGTATTTTGGAAATTTTCTGCCCTGTGTTTGGGAACAATATTACTGACTATATGATGCAGTGATGGGGGAAGAGGGCTCACAATGGATGGATGCAACCAACCAACTCATGTCCAAACAAAGGTCAATATTGACCTGATATTCTGTAAAACCAATTTCTCAGCCTAGCTGCAGTGTGTGTGTGTGTGTGTGTGTGTGTGTGTGTGTGTGTGTGTGTGTGTGTGTGTGTGTATGTGTGTGTGTGTGTGTGTGTGTGCGCATATGCATGTGTGCGTGTGTGTGTGTGTGTGTGCGTGCATGATCGAATTTGTATGTGTCCATATTGATGTCATGTCATGGCAGCTTGTTAAAGTATGAGATCATACCTCCTCATGCACAGGGAAACTTACCATATAGCCATCCCTGTTACTATCTGCTGTTCTCACTGATTTTTGACATTTATTATCAGCTGGAAACTTATACCTCGGAGGGGCTTCATTAGATTGATCTGTTAGCTACTTGATACGCTGCTTCTTCTGTAGCTAATTAATGTCCCGTGTGTTTAACACTTGTCATTGATCAGCATGAGGCAGACTCAGAGGATCCACCACTGGCACAAGCAATACTTCAAAGAAGTACACCCACACAGTACACAGTTTCATTACTTTTAGCCATCAGGGATGATATAATTACCAGGCACAGACGTGGAATTATCTAACACACAGTAGGTTACTGTACCAGTAACCAGGCTTCCTTATTTCTTCAGTGATTTAATGGCTTCACCTTTGATTCACCCACGATGAAACACTATTATTTTCCTCCACTAGGCTCTTTGTCGAACTCAGCTTCCTCACACAGATGCATCTCGCAGCTCATGATGAGAGCAGAAATTACTTAGGATGCAGGTGTAAGTGGTGATCTTTTTTAAAATGGGAGGTGAGCAGAAGACTAAAATGTGATCTGACTGCAGGGTCAGATTTTTTTAAGGAGTTTGCCTCAAAGTAAGCATTACTGAGCTGAACCCACACCATGAAGAGCAATTATTAGCTTGCTTTCACATCGATTAACCTGGCAAATGAAGACCGCGCAAGAGAAGGTAGCTAAAAGCTTAGGAGCTGAACTTAAAGAGCACTTCGTCTTAATTAAGGGTTGTTCGGGGTGTAAGTGAAAATCAAAGCTCTATCGTAATGTGTATTTTGTCAAAAAGCTGCTTCAGAGCACCACAGTGTAAATTTGATGCTTCATGTTTGACTGGTTCCTTGTTCGCTCAGCACTGCTTTCTGATGGTGTGTAAAAATCCCATTTTGTTATCAGTTTCAAACTCTTACTGAGGGAACATGGCTGTTAAGATACATTTAAAGCCTTTCTCTTACCTGTGCACCAAGGCTGAACTAACTTAGCCCCATTAGGTTCATTCAGGGTGCAGGCAAAAGAAAATAAAAGGAATTTCCACCAAATTGGCATGGTGTGAGTGGTTTATGACGGGCAGGTTAGCTGTGCTTTATTGGAGCCCGTTTTGGTGTAGTTGTCATCAGCAGGCGTCATGACTCATCCTGGCCTGTCCAGTGTCTGGGGATATCTCCATGCAGCACTTCCTGTTTGCACTGCTTTTCCACAGAAGGGCAAACACCACCATCAGCTGTGCGGCTGTTAAAAGCCCATTATGGCTCCATTACCTGGCTCAGTCTGCAGCAGGCCCCCGCTCAGCAAAACAGGCCCCCTCTATCTGCCTGTTCCGTCCTGACTCTGTCTGGGTCACTGTTTCTTCATCATCACAGGGTGAACCGAGGAGAAATGAACAGCAGCTGTAGATAGAAGCGCAGGAAAGACAGGAAAAAAGTGGGATGGACTTGCTGACCAGCCAATTTAGGGGCAAGGTAGTGTAATGGGCCATATGGGTAGTTTTGTGTGTGGAGAGGGTTCTGTCACATAGTTTGCTTTTTTCTGACCCTCTAAAGTACCAGGGAGATCTGTCCCTCAGGGAGTAAAGACAATATCAGTAGGCCACAGATGTTTGTGGGGCTCAGGGATTAGTGTCTTTCAGAGCAGCACAACACAACCCAAAACGCAGTGGATGCTTTTTTGGAATAAAGTCGCAAATACTGGATTCACATCAAATGCACAAGAGTGCAGTAGTGCTCTTGATGTAGTGCTTAGCTACCGAGGATGCTACAGTCTGTATCAGAATCACATATTTTCCTTCTTTACTGCGTTTGGTTTGACAGCCCTGTTTTTTCTAAGGGACATAATCCATTGAAAAAGACATTAAGTGCTTGGTAAGAGCGTGCATATCACCTAGCCATGAGTCACTTATTGCTTAATGAGCCTTGAGATGCCAGCGGATGCTTTAGAAAATGTGTAGCAGGAATGTGAAGGTTTTGTGAAATGTAGATAATGGGTTAAAACTTGCAAAAATATTCAAGGACAGACACTCACCTCCTGTAAGTTGTCAGACTTGTACAAAGAGGAAAAAGGATGCAGGTGTAAAGAGGCTTTTGGCTCTTTTTCTGGAGCACTTGGCTTGAAAAGATTTTCCTCATAACAAGTTTGTTCCTGTGCTTCAGCCTCTTCGTAGACCTTCACTCATCAAGGGGACTTTAATGACATGAACCAGGGTAGGTTACCGAAGCTCTTACGTTGTGGGTCAGTCTATTCTCATGCAAAACACAGAAAACACAGAAAACCAAAAAGTTTTCAAAGTCAGAGAACTGGGAACTACAGATGCTGTGTCAAACTGGCATGGAAACATGGTCAAATTGGAAATGTATTTCTTAATATTGCTCGAATTATTCGAAGAATCAGTCTCAACATGCAAAGGCTAATGCCTTTTTCCTGTTGTTGTTAAGCTCTGCATGATAAGTCCTCAAGTATGGCTTTACCGCGAGGAAGAGAAAAAGGGCTAGAGACCAGCAGTGACCACTCCTGAGTGAGTCCTGAGGTGTGCCTTCTTTACCCTCATACCACGCTGTCTGCACACTGTCAGTGAAGAGCTTATTCTGCTTCCTTGTGAAGACTCTGGGAAAGTCTGTGTGATGAGGCTGCAGGGGAAGTTGATACAGTAGTACTCCCTGGCTTTAACACCGGCTTGGTGCTCCACCCAAGAATTAATGAATGAAGGGAGAACTGCATGTACATGATTTATGGGACTTTTCAGACACAAAAGCAAATATCACACATACACACTACATGGATCATGTTTGCATGTTCTTAATGATTCTATCTGGACAAGATCCCAGTGATAAAAGCAATATTTTTAATTTTTAAGCAATGTATACCATATGGTATTACTTTACACTCCCTCTGAATTGATAGGTAGTCCTCATTGATTTGGCAGTTGGTGGTACAGTAGTGACTAATGCATTTTGATAGAAGAGATCCTGGAGTTCCCTTTAAAATCGCACATCAGCTGTTGGAGTCAGCAGAAAGTCTTCAGCGATTAACGCAACAGAGGAAGAGCAGCTGGAGCAACTCGTGTATCTGTCTACAGCTCACCCAAACAAACCGCTGATAAAGACTAATGGGAGACGGTGACAAATGATAATATTGAACTTCTGATTGAATGTTGTCCTCCACATCTCATCCAGTGCTCTGCACACGTATCATTTCCTGTGAAACCTAATTTGAATCCTGCACGGGAAAGGCGGACTCTGCCTGCAACGATGGAAAGTTACAGAAGGCAAATACACTATTAATAACGGCTATTTGCTGATGAATCCTGTTCATAAATAGTATTAAAATTGACTTTTATAAGTGAGACTCTTAGAGATTGTAAAACTAATTACCTAAATTTCTGACGGTTTTATCAGAATTCGGAACATTTTCTACTCATAGCTGCACTCTCGTGCAAACAGCAAAGATATTCTCCCTGTATAAAAAGAGGCTCAACATTTCCAAACACAACAGCATTTGATGGCAAAACTGAAAAGGCAAGCAACTGACAAAGCCATGAACACAACATGCGAGACTGTCCTCTGCGATCAGTTTCCGTCTCAAATTCATTCCTTCTCAAGGTAACACTTGAGCTTCTGTCGAGGGAAATTGAATGATATTGGTGTGAGCCAGTTATCACTTATTTCATACGCTGTGCGCTTCCCCTCTAATTGCTTTAGGGACCTGCTGGCCACTCTTGAAATCTTAAGGGTGGAGCAGGCTGCTTCAGATTGCATTGATTTGGTCCAGGGTTGGTGGGGTTAGCCAGAGTGCTCTGCTTTCCTACTGGCCGAGAAGGGAGCAGGTGGAGGATCCAGACGCTCCACCTCGCTGCTCGCTCGTTGCTAACTCTGTAGAGAGGCTTGAAAAGACAGATCATCGCATAATGAAAAGAGAGCCAGAACATGCTCTTTGGAGCGCTGGCTTTTCCCTTTGAAGCCTTGTGAATATTTAATATCTGGTTTAGTTTGTGAGGATGAAGAGCTGGTTGAAGGAGATGCAATATTGTGTGTGATGTACACAGCAGGATATGCTATTTACTGACATGGTCTTCATCTTGCCCGCACAGCTCCCTCTGCTTTCTTCAGCAATGATTGTATTTTCTTCCTTATTCTGCAACCTTTGTAATTTGCTGTACACACTGAATGTAATATTTTGTCAGTAGATAAAAGAAGAGGAGTAAACTATTAGTGATCATTTGGTTCTGTGGCTTCAACAGCCACAAATATCCTATGGCTCCAGACAAATTGTCCCATAGATTAGCTAGTTGTCTTCATATAGAAATAGACAGATACATAGTTATACCTTCATAAAACCAAAATGATTAGCATCTTTGGAATAATCTTCTAGCTGGCTTGTAGCTCATTCACACACTTCCTAATTCAAATTTAAGAGGCTGGGGATTCTCCACAGCAGGGAGCTGTTCAGGCAAGACATGTTTATTTGTACGACACATTTTATGTAGAAAGGCAAGTCAAAGTGCTCTATGGTATGGGTGGAAATGGAGCATAAAACACTAAAATACAAATCAAATTGTTCATAGATCTGTAGAGCTGAAGATCATATAGTTCATATTGACAGGAATGAGTTAGCTTTCAATGCTAATTTTATCGTAAACCTGGAGCAGATTGTGCGTTTGGTCATGTGTGTCCATGCGTTTATTTGTCCACAGCTAATCTCGCATACTAATTAACCAATCGGCCAGTACTTTTTATGCACATTTATGACTGTATGCTCAAGGAACTCTTATGGTTGCACAGTTGTTGATAAACACATTTTAATGACTGCTCTGTTTTACAGTATATCACCACTGACTGCTGAGTCCTCACTTCTGGAAGGGGTAGCGACTGGTAGGGGCCACAAGTGCTGAAAACAAAGCTTATCTGGTCTGCTACAGGCCACATTTTGGTCTTTGTCCTGGCTCAAAAACTGATATCAAGAGAAAACTTTAGTCTCATTTTGAACCAAATAACAGAATAAATCCCTGTTTTTGTTATCTTTGCCACAATCTTGACTATCAGTCTGGCAGAGATCTACTTCTACTTCTAGCTTAAATTGACTGGCATTAGTTGAAGAAAAGATATATTTCATTTGAAGTATGGAGGCTTTCATACTAGCAGAAGTCATGGTGTAACTGCATATCCTCCTCTCTACCACCTCCCACTCTTCATTTGCCTTCCACCACACTCAAAATCCATTGGTCACTTTAACAGCTACACTGAAATGTGTGCAGTATATTGTCACTGAGATTGTGTCAGCTCTGCCAACTGTGCATGTAACACAGTATTGAGAATATATATGAGTTTGTATCTCTGCTGTGCATGTGTCAGTCGTATACGTAAAAGTGCAGTGGCTCAGTCATTTGTCTCTGTGGCGGAGGCTGACACTAGCTGGTACGGGCCCTGGCACTGCCAACATGAAGCACCTCCTCTCCCTCCCCCTCAAAAGCTCTGATTGTTAAAGGGCATCGTCCATCACTGGACCAGTGTTCTTCGGTTTGACACCATTGTTCAGAATCTCCCTTGCTGTCCCCTCTCACCTCGCTTTCTCGTCTCTGATCTCTTTCGCTTTCTTTCACTTTTTTTCTTCATCTCTCAGATGGATGAATTAATCTCAAGAGCTTCAACATGTGCTGCATTTTTGATGCGTTCCTCTCCGTAGAACCACGTCCAAACGCTCATGTCTGCGGCTTTTCCTGACTGATTAAGACACACTGAAGACTATCTGTGCATTCTGCGTCTGTGTGTTTGTGTGCTATGTTGTAAGACATTGCGCCTCAGTGTTGCCATGAGTTCAGGAGACCACGTCATCTGGCCTCGACCATCTGGCAGGACAATCACTGAGTGTGTATGTGTGTTACCAGCTGGGTCTGTGGCTACAAGAGTCCAGTGGGAGGGGATGATGGGTAACCGAGTAGAAAAGTGCTACCCTAGCTACTACATCCCATATGTCAGACAAGATGAACTGGAGTCCTTTCCCCTCGGAAGAAAACAAACTCAACTTAATGTGGTAGCGCAGCTGCGTTTGAGCGACAAGAACCGTGTTTAGACACCACATGTTTTGTCCAGTAACACCCAGATTGTGTCTAAATCCATCTGAGATGGATTACACTTCACACCTTGGAATAGATTGTGTCTCAATTGAGTTCTTGTTTCACTGCTCACATTTGGCATCTGCCAGAGCGTTCCCACAGATGAAATCAAACCGAGAAGGATCCAGGTTCGTGCTCACCTGACACAGCTGTGTCTCTGCGGTAGCTCGCCTTGGGTCCAAATTAAAAAACCTTGTCTGAGGTGTTTGGCATCAGAAAACCAACAGAGCTTTCATCTGTGTGGGAAAGATTTCCATGCATTGTTGACCGAGTGGTCTGCAGTGCAATTAGGAGTGCATTTTCATCCATACTTCACTACGCACATGCATGTGGTCACAGGCAGCCTTGACCACCACCAAATGTTGCCTGAGCGATTGGATTCCAGTTATGTAATTTACACCTAGGCTTTCCATGCATTTTGAGCAGATCAGATAGCTGTGAAGACTACCAAGATTTGTGTTTAGTGAGGGACAAGACCAGTGCAATCAGATTAATGACTGCCTAATGGAGAGACACGTTTGCTGCTAGGTGTTAAACCAAAGTGTCTTAAGTCCCATGTGGATTAACATGTTGACATGACAGATGTTAATGGGATCCAAGCTTCCTTCCAGTGCTTTTTAGGTGCACCTAAACAAAGCTGTGTGCTTGTGATCAGATTGCCTGCAGTGCACCATCCTCCACCAGGGAAAGAAGCTGTCCCACATCAGTGCTTTATTGACATGCTCTGGTGCAATATTTAACCTTTTGTGTCTCCTAGTGTGTGAAAACGCTGCTCATAGCAATGCAGGCTTAATACCACCCTCCTCTTGCACATACAGTGTTTGACAACATAATCTTGCTGTATTATTTGGAAGACTTTGAGGTGCTTGGCAGAGCAGAGTGTTTTTTACTGTGATGGGACCTAAAGCTCTCAGGGTGATAACCTTCTTGTGCCAGTGGTCACGCAGAAGAAATCAAAGTGTAATGTCTCAGTTGAAGCCTTTGACACAAGCACCCAGCTGGCTCACGACTTCAGGACATTAGTCATGTCCACTACCCTGCTGAAGTGTGCGTATGTGTAAATGTGTTTTGGCCTCTGATGTCTCCATGGGTGAGGAAACGTCCCCGGGCACTACGCTGATGGCATCAACCCATATCGAGTTCTATTCTTCTTCTGTGCTGCCCCACTGTCCCACTAGAGACACCCATTCATACCGCCTGCCAGTGAAAACCTCATCCTCCACAAACACATCTGGCATGACAGGGATATAGTGCTGCGTTAATACACCAGGCTGAACTGAGCAGATTCAAAATGTAGATTCATGAGTGAGCTTAAAGACAAATAGAATTAGGCTCAAATCACAGTATAATGTATTACTGTCCGTAGTCCAGACAGAAATCACAGTGAAGTCCCAGCAAGTTGTGTGAATATCTACAGTATGTGTTGAAGACTGTGTAGTGCTAAAATCTGTTGATTTATTGATTAGACAGGCAAAGACACTTGATTTTGTCGATGAATTCATTGTTTCCGTCATTTTTCATGGTTCCAAGCTCCCAAATGTGAGATTGCCTGTCTAATATCAGTGGAAATTAGATATCAAACAAACCAGTATAAGAAAACAAGTGGTATAGAAAGAGGTGCACAAAGATAGAGAAACTAGCTGATGTTTGCCAGTAAACACATTGATGTGAGGAGCTGCTGGTGATCACAAGCCAGGGCTTCCATTATATCTGGAGGTTTGCCTCACAGCTGTTTGGGTAAATACAGTAGCTCTGATACTGCTGTGTATATAATGAAGTTTGCAACACTCACAGCAGGCAAGCCAGGCCAAATGAGGCCCTTGTCTCCTCGCATGCAATTTGGGGAAGTTGAAAGTGTTTTTCGGTTTTGATTCGACATGCAAAAAAAAAAGATGTTCAGCTAACCTTTGTCTTGTGGTACAGTAGTGTGCAGTCTTTCCTTTGAATCCCATCCTTCCCTATTGAAAGTCACTCCTCAAAGTGAAGTTCAAAGGTCATGGGCATGGCTCGGGTCATAAGAAGGGAGTGGCTCTGCTGGAGCTCTTATCTGGTCCACAAAAATCTCTGGAGGACTAATGTCCTGAATGCCAGATGGGGTTTCAGAGACACAGAGGGTCTTTTTTCTCAAGGCTTGTGGGTGCTTTAAATCCACCATGAATGCAGCGACAGAAGGATTTTCGCCCCTGGGTGGGAGGTTTGGTCCGGGTCCACATAGCGATGGGTGTTTTTTCAGAGGAATGCTTCCCGTTCCTCGGTCCCACCACAGTCCTTGTTGTTGTCCCAGAAGCTAGGCTACACATCCTCTTCACAGTGAGGAAGAGGAGGAAAAATGAGGAGATTGAGGCCCACTCCCTGCATACCTCTTCCCTTCGAGATGCTGATCTTTCCCCTCTTGCAGGGTGCTGAGTTTCAATACTGAACAGATCAGACAGACTGTTTTTGATGTCTTCACCTAACTACTTAACCTAGATGGTGCAGGAGACAGAGGCGGTGATTGTTCAGGGCACAATAATCTGAGACTCCTAGGCGGCAGATCACATCAATTGTCCCCTATAATTTCGCCAGAATTATCAGACCATCATGGCGCTTTAGTTGTCATGGTGAATTAATCAAGCTGAGGTAAGAGGCTATTATCTGGTCACCCTTAGACCGTGATAATGTCTTGGCTACATTGTGAGAAGCTGAAAACATATTTTGAAAGAGGCGCTAATAAAGGCAGGCGTAGAGAGCGATGTATTGACAGCAGATTCTGACCTTACTGTCTTCTCCTCTGATAGCTAAGGACCCACCTGCTGATCGGCAAGCATGAGAAACTGTCATTATCTTTGGATTTCAACGCATGAATAAATCTATGAAGGAGGTCAGCAAAGAGAGGGCAATGTGCCATCAGCAGACCCCTGCTTGTCTCTAATTGGCCCTTAGTGTTGTTTATAAATTGTGCTTCTTTTGCATAACCTAATGTAGTGAAGGACTATACAGGAGAAAAAGAAAAAGTCTTATTTGGCCTTGTATCCCCCTGTCATCTTAGCAAGCAGTGAAAAACATCAAAGTATGACATGAAAAGCTTGTTGTAATGATTCTTGATTTCCAGTGCAAACACACTGACACTCTGAGAGTTTACAGCTCTCCAATGACTTCAAATCACAGTGAAAACCTTTACTACAAAATGCTTGCCTCGCGCACATGTGCACAGGTATTTGTGAAAATTTTCTATGTGTTTTGGCCTTTCAACCACACACAAATAGAGTTTTTAGAAAACTATTTATTGATTAATTGACTGAGTTTTGAGAACAACGCAGGGAAAATCTTAAAAAATACCCTTGTACGTGTGGACTCGGCATTAGTCTTGAGTTGTCAGGCTAAGCAGCGCAGACAATTGAAATTTAATGAAGAAATTGGTAAGGTGTGCTGAGGGCATTATTAAGCTCTGCTGGGTGCTGACTGATTGCCTGACTCGCAATTGTTATTAAACTAGAAAGAAGATTGAGTCATGAAGGAAACAAATCAGTGTGTGATTAACAAATGTAGACGTTGAGCCTTGGCCCTAATTAAATAGTCAACACATTGAGGAGCGCAGGCAGTCACGGAGCTGAAAATAACTGTTGTCCATTTGTTTCATTCAGTTTAATATCAGTATATTTTCATACTGGAGGTTTGGTTTGCAGATAGTTAAAACAGATGATCACAATGACAAGCAGCAATTAAAGGATCATTCAATAGTCTGTTGTCCAATAATGGACACGCACGTCGTATCATCACTATACAAATGAGTAAGATGTCTAATCTAAGCAGAGATCCAATGAAATCGCTGAAAAGGGAAATCGCAGGAAAGTAAATAACACTGATAATCCTGCTCTGTCATTTGTGTTTCGTGCTTGAGTTTGGTTCAAGTCACTTGGTCGTCCATCACGCTTCCTCATTAGGCTGGTAAATATGTGTGGGGGAGGACTTCTGTTTTTCCACAAAAGAGCATGGGCTGCATAGTGAGCTCTGGTTAGGCAGAAATGTCAGCACCTGACTCAGTAATCACTGAGTCATCAGCACTGATCAACAGTCAAATCAATCCCTTGCATGTGTATTAAGGTCAGTTTGTGCACTGAGATGCTAAAACCCCAACTTAATGCACCTTTAATAACAGTGCCCAGGGAGTCAGATGATAAATAAGTTACGCAACAGCACATAACCTTTTTTATGGTGACAAGCAGTCAGTGTTATGCTGCAGCATTATGAACTGTGGAGGACTGTTAAAGTTCAGCCGTGTCAGGGTGTTTTTCTCTCTGTAATTTGTATTTTATTGGTATTCTAGTGGCGGATGGTAGCCCTGCTGGGATCAGAAAAGGGATCAACAGATGATGGATGATGGAAATGATTTAAGGGGACTCATGGGTAGGCCAATGAAGGACAGAAGAACAGCAGCTCTCTTATTTATTCCACTCTTTGTGGGAAAAAGCCATAGAGCTCTCCTGGGAGGGAAGCACAAACATAACATGTTTACTGTTGCTAACAAGGACTAATGAGTTATAGTACAGATTTCTACTGCAAGCACTTCTAAATGAGACCAAAAGTTAGAATGCTGAGTTCTATGAGGCTGTGATGCTGTGTCTGAGGATAGTTTAATATAAACATTGACAACTTAAACAACTGAGCTGGATTGATTTGCTTATTCTGCTACAATCAGTCCCAGCACCAGTGGAAAGGACAACCAAAGTGTTGTATCAGAATGGCAAAGTATTAAATCTTGCAATTTGTGCTCAAGTCAGTTATTAGTGCAAAACAAAGCCAGTAACGTCATGGCGGTGCAGTTCAGGGGACATTACCTACTCAACTACATTTTTTTTGTCAAAATACCCAATATTTTTAGCCAACTAAAAGCTGGAAGATGATATGCCAGTATGACTATGGTACCACGCACTGGGGAAAGCGTCTCTTCCCTAAACTGGAAAACTCTCTAGGAGTACCCGTTTGGGTTTATCCACCCAGAGGTCATCTGGAAAATGGTGACCTAGGCCAAAGGAGTGGTGGTGGAGGAGGAGATAGGAGACGAGATGGTGGGAGAGATGGCATAGTGGTGGCTGCTGTGGTTACTGTTGGTGGTAAGTTGATGCTAGTACTCATTTCATTACTGGACTCTACAAACCTGCTAGCGGTAGCTGATTGTTGGAGTGTGGCTGCACCAGCTGGGTGACCACCAACATTAGGTCATATATATGACCAACATTAGGTCATATATATGACCTAATGTCATATATATGACCTAATGTTGGTAGTCACCCAGCTAGTGCAGCCACACTCCATATATATATATATATGTGTGTGTGTGTGTGTGTGTGTGTGTGTGTGTGTGTGTGTGTGTGTGTGTGTACACACACACATATATAATATATACACACATATACACACACACACACATATATATGTATTAGTGCTGTCAATCGATAAAAATATTTAATCGTGATTAATCTCATAAATGTGATGTGATAAATTAATCGTACATTTTTATCTATTCTAAATGTCCCATTAATAATCATTTTAATACTATTATCAACACGGAAAAGTGGATAGGCTTGCTTTGTGCAAATGTGTTTTTATTGAAAACAATGTGTAGTGTTACATTTCACGCTAACATTCTCATTTTGAGCAGTCATTCACATTTGAATGAATCAAATCTCGCACAATTTAACACTCAAACAGATGACAAAAAAATAAATACTTGGTTACAAAAAAAGCCCCTTCAACAACCCTTTCTAAGGGATCAAAACAGGGTGATACAAGATAAAGTTACAAAGTGCACATCATTGTAAACTAGGACTCAGCCTATAGTGCAGTTAAACCATGGCTTAAACTTTCCTTTCTTAAGTTTCCTTTGAACATAACAGCATCCATATGCCTCTGTCGAAAGCCATCCATTGTCACCTGGTTTTGACATGGAGGCGGCAGAGAATTCGCATTTGCCGTGTGTTTGGCCATCAAGTGGTATTTCAGACTGGATGTGCTACGGTGATAATTCATTTCACACCGACAATACACAGATAACTTTGGTCTTGTCAGTCGACCCATCTGGCAATTTTTTGAAACTAAACTTTGACGCCGTTAAAATTGATTTGCGTGAACACGTTAATAATGCAATATTTTTGACAGCACTAACACACACACACACACACACACATATATATATATATATATAAATTTGCGGGCCTGGCCTCTTGGGGCCCACCCATAATGCAGGGTCTGGCTCCAATCAGACACATCACATGTCCATAAAACACACTGAACATGCAGAGTGACTCTAATTTCCAGTGATTGACAGGTCATGCTGTCTGCTAATGAACTCCTAGGAGAAAGTTGAAAACACAACAGTATGTCGTACATATATATTTAAAACACAGTGAAAAAGTTTTCAGACCAATGAAGTAAAAGAAAAAGGAAGCCGGCAACCTGCTGAGAGTTAACGTGGAGAAATCACAGCATGCAGCTAAGAAGCCTCTTGCTGTTAATGCATCTCAGCTTTAAGGGTTTCAGAGCTCCGGGGAGAGCATGCAGACCTTTCACTGCAGGAGTAAATACATGGAGCATCGTCTTAGAGTGCACAGATATCTAAGGCAGCACTAAACAGCTTGTAGGTCTGACCAAAGCACATGGAGACAAATGGGCTGAAAGCAACATATTGATCGCACCAACCTGCTCCAATTGTTTCATTATTGCCATCAGAGTAATTTGAAAGGTGCTATAAATCACATTTTACTTTACACACAGTGCCTTCATATCAGCTTCTTCTGCTTTGATGAAAACCTGACTTGGCATCTTATTTTTTCCTCATTTTATTTTTTCATTTTATATTGTGGTTATGCTTTTTGGAAATCTTTACACAAAGTCTTGGAAGTGTCATCTGCCTTAAAGCAGAATTTTATTAGTTTACAGTGAGGATTGTAGTGCCTCAGAGTGGCCTCTAAAACCGCTTGTTCCCCTTTGATAAGAATGAAATCATGAGCTAATGAGACACTCAGTACTTCTCACAGCAGCGGTGTGTGTGTGTGTGGTCGGGCTGCCGCAGTCATCTCAGGAGTGAGATTAAGGACATTCCAAAGAAATCACCTCGGTAGCAGGACAATGGTATTATTAGATCATTATTATTAAAGCCTTTTCACAGCCATGTCTTATTCCAGAAGCTGTTTAAAAAGACAGGTATCATGTGTTTTTTAAGGCTTGTGGCGTCTTGACCCATTAGACCTTTGTTGGAGAGCTGCACCAAGGAAAACAGAGAACTTCTGAAGCAGTGGGTGTGTAAGACAAATGGCAGCTTCTCAAAGGGTGGAAGTTGGTTTCATTCTCTGCACACTGAATCATATTTGCATTTACATGTCGTCTGCATTCATTTGATACATGGCAAATCAGCCAGAAGGAAATCAAGCTGAAGAACTCATTGGACCAAGTAATGAGGGATTCTTATGCTGCTACAGTTGCACTGTTTTGGGAGTGACTGCCATCTCAAATTGTAAGAAATAGTAGTAAAAACGTCTACATAGCACACAAGATGGAACTACCATTTGCTCTGCGCCCAGAGACAGAGGCCTCGCAGCTCTCGGGCCCCAAATCAGATAAGTGTCACCGTGCATTGGGTTGAAAATCCATACTTATAGGAGTTATTTTAGTGACACTGGGCTCTTTGTTTCTCTGTAATAACTATGCAGCTTTGACAACAGGCCACTGTTTCAGCCAATATTAGCATGCAGATTCTCTGGTGTAGTGCTACACCATTTCTGCCAGTACAGTGTGTATATTGTTTCGGAGGCAGGAATGCACTGGATGTCCTCTGCTGTGGGAGCTGCTGGCTAACTGAAGGGATAGCTGTCAAAGTGGACGTTCGAGACGCAGTTATAAAGTCATCTCAGTGGAACTCGAACATGCCGAAACGTGCATTGGTTTTACACGGTGGCGCAGGGGCCAATTCTGTTGCAAAGGTCTTAAAATGTCCAGCAGCTTTTTGTGTGTTTCAGTGTCATTTTAAAGAGGCTTCTCCTGTGCGAACTCACTGTTAATTGTGTTACTGTAATAATCAAGAAACATTTTGCAAGCACTCTAATGCACTGTGCTCTCAATTATGGGAATTGTGAGAACACACTGTTGCAAGATTGTTATTATGCACCCAAGAAAGCAGCTGGTGGTGACACTGACCTCAGAGACAAAACAGTGCTCATGGATTCACTTCACACATTTCTCACATTTCTGTTTTTTCCTGTCGAGCAGGTAAGGTTCATTCAAGTTCAGCTGTGAAAGGTTCGCTCTGCTGGTCTCAGGAAGGGCACGGTCTCGTCAAAAAGGCCCTTTGTTGCTGTGGTTTGTTGTGTGCCATGCAGGCCCGAGCCCATAGATGACCCTTGTTGTTTCTGCGCAGGCCTGGGTGAGGCAGATGCGAACCAGAACAATGGCTGCATCTCGGAGAAGCCGGCGGTGACTGACTCCACGGGCGCTGAGGGCCCCCGCCAGCCCTGGCCCCCCGCCAGCACAGCTGACCCTGACGCCGCCACACCACGCCCCCACCTGGTCCGCCTCTTCTCCCGAGATGCCCCGGGCCGAGAGGACAACACCTTCAAAGACCGACCCTCTGAATCGGACGAGCTGCAGACCATCCAGGAGCACAGCGGAGCGGCGTCAGACTGCGGGTCGGAGAGCCCCGAACAGGACCTAGAATAGGCTAGCTTTTTTTTTTCCCTCCCTCCCTCTCTTTTCTCTTTTCCCTCCTCTGTCTTTCGGTCTCTCATTTAAGAGAGCGACAAGAACCCCACATTTGACAAACACGAACAAACTACCAACCACTACTACAACCATGGCATCTGCAAGCAGCTCTGCACAGGCCGCCTTCGGGCTGGGCCGCAGGAAGAAGAACCCCGGCCTCCTGGATCAGATTGGAAAGTTCTTTGGAGGGGACAAGAAGAGGAAGGGCAAGGTGAGAAAGAGGGAGAGTCGAGGTGAAAACTCGACCCTTCTCACGTATCTCAGTTCATTCTGCTGATTCACTCCCAGAAGCTTCTGATTTAACATCTTGTGAATTTGTTGCAACTTATTTGATTTTTGTTGGTTTTACTGTTGTTTTTGTGGCGAACCAAAGTCTGACATTGTCCTATGACTGACGTTAACCGGCTCATAGGTTACGGGTCATCGCTGGATAATGACTTTGGGTGGGGTTTGTTGTATTTTAAGTTTTATTTCAAAGAGGCTGTGATTTTAAATCATGTAAGGGAGTGTCTCTAGATTCCGTTTTTCTTTTTATTTGAAGGGTACTGACATTTAGTAGCATTTCTCTCCTCAGTAAAATTTAATATATCTGTTGTAGATGTGGATTTGCTGGAATTGTTCAGTCGTCGCTGCTGTTGTGCAGTTTGATCAGAACATTTGTCAAACTGGAGTTCAGAACAGCCGTGTTTCAGTCCAGGTACTTCCCTAAATGACGACGATGATGGTAATGATAATGTGAGAGATGGGGAGATTCGTGCCCGTTACCATTTAGATGTAATATTGGTACGTGATTTTGGATTTTGTAGAGGCATTTAGCATTCTGCAGAGAGTTCACACAGCTTCCTTGTGGAGAGTTAAGCCTCTTTGATTTCTGCGTCTCTGGGGTCATTTTGAAACATCTGTGATAAGTCAGCCACGAGGAGGTACTTCACTACTGTTCGCACAGCACAGCAGTCTGCTAAGTCACTTTCAAACTCAATGATGCTATGTTAAAAATGATCAAGGAGATATAAGATGTATGTTAACATGTAATTACATATTTTAGAGTTAGAGCATATTATCAGCCCTTGTTTGGGAATATATAGTCTGCATTCTATAAAGTTGGCTTATCTTATCTTGCAGACAAGTGATTATGAGGTCTTGGAGCCTGCATTGCTTTTAATTACTTGTACCCCTGTGTTGTCAGGGTACCGTCATTTTGACCATAGCATAAAGGGCCTGCTTAGACAGAAAAACACACACATTATGCTTGGCACTGCTGCCTCGGCTGTTGTGAACCAGACTGCAGCTCTGTTGGTTCCCGCCCCCCCCCTCGGTCTGTGGGCCACACGCTCAAGACGCCCTCTGGAGGTGGTGATGAAGTGGAGCTCACAGCAGCTCTGAGCATGCATTCAAATCGTGGTCGCCCTGACAACACTACTGCAACATGCTGCAGCTACATCCCAAAGCCTCGTGAAAGTGCTTTCAGAAGGAGGAAGTGGAACTGTTGCTGTATATGTTCCACCGAGAGTCATGCAGACTCATTTTGAAGGCTCTCTGAAAAAGTGGACTTCGCTGATATTGGTTCGAAAGGAGAGCTGTGGTGCAGTGATTAAATCCTATGGGCAACAAAAAAATAAATAAGTCTGGCTGTAAGCTTTTTTGTGCCCAGCTAACCCTGCAGAGCGCCAGTCAGAGTGTTTTGGCAGGGTAATTGCTAAGAAATCCCTCATGCAGCACTCAGCAGCATGAAAATATGCATTTCCCCCCACGCCTTATGTCAACTCTGAAAAGGTGTTCAGTGTCAGATTCAGGATAAAACGACTTTATACACACTGTACGCTATAAATCTTTGCTTTAGCCTGTTGTCAGCTATTGTTTCGCTTTTGTAAGATGTTGAAATGTTCAGGGAAAATGTCAACAGAACAAATTGTGAAGCTTTCATTCAACATTAGTGACTAATTTTCTGCAGCGTTTGTTTCATTTATTCTTTATGTCATAAAGTAAGTTGTCCATTGCTCTCTGTTTTAATGACAGGTTGCTAAAACAAAGTGATAGAAATATATATTTATATATTCACCAAGGGTTTGCCTTCAAACGATGAGCGTTCTCAAGTGAATGACGGACAGGTTCGCCCCACCTCCGTTGCCTCAAGCAAAAAAAAAAAAAATCAACCTGCACTAACTTTCTGCTGCAAACACATATTTTTCAGAGAGTTCATCATAAAATTTTTGCTTGATTTCTGATCTGCTCTGCCTGTCGATGTGCACGGATTCTCCACAGACGTTCTTTAATGCAGACTTTGACCTCTAGGCTGCAGTGTTAGAGGAGGAACGTGTTTCTGTTGAATCTTGATTATGCATGCTTGAGTAATTCTTAAGTTGTTTTAATATTTGGCAGGTGTGGAGTCATTAACAGCCTGATCCCCTGTGTTTTAATGTATTGTGTCGGATTTATTTGCATTATTGCCATTCCAAGCCTGAGCTCAGGCTTTTAGAAAGTGTTAAGAGATGTTTCAGAAGTTGTGAGACGATGCCAAAAACAACTAACTCCGGTCTCAGGACAAGAAACAACGGCAGGAAGTCTGCATGTGAATGCTAACAGGCTTTTGATCATTTCAAATTACCGGAATAATGATGTGTTAATTGGAGGGAAAATTACGTTTGCATGAGCTTTAGCTATTCACGCAGAAATGAAGAGAATATTTTGAAGTCTTAATTTGCATATTATTTTGCTGAGTGGCAGATAGAATCGGTGATATAATGCAACACAGGAGTAATTACTGTATGAATCAGGCTTCTGAGTCTAAACCAAAACTCTTGTGATACTGTACTCTAACCCCAGTGTCTTGGATGAAGAGGGGCTGTCAGCGGCCCCCTCACATCAGTTTGCTCACCTCAGGTTCACATGTCTTTGACCCAGTCGGAGAGTTTGTTTGAACCAGCAGCGGATCGGGGTTCATCCCTGATTTGTAACGCCTTCGACTTTGCAGTGGATACTTGTCAAGCGTTTGTATCTGTTGTGAAGTGCTGTGACCTGTTCCTAACCTGTTCCTGTTCTCAGCTTTTTGAATTATGGCTTGATTAAAACTCTTTAACAACACCCTCAGCGCTCTCTTTGTTTTGTTTTAATTCATGTTTGTGTCTCCCTTTTTTCGGTTTGCGTTGTGAAAAGTGGGAGAAATCGTTTTAACTGCTTTGCTAACAACCAGTAACAGCCAGCCACTCTGATTTGTCTTTACTCCAATTCTGAGGTGATATTTTCAGTTTGGCTCATTGGAGAAAAGTTCACTTTTGGCATTTATTCGCTGAGCTCAGGCTCGTCTGCTCTCTCAGACTTTAAAATTGTAGACAAATGAATATATTCTCGAGTCAACCAAACACACAAACACACTGCAGTTATCAGAGGAGTTTTAATGGAAAGCAGAGCTGCTGTTTACCTCCGCTCTGATAATAACGGGTGACTGGCTTGACTTGTTTATATGAGACGAAAGATGAAATGGTGAGAAGCAAAAATACAACACTTCTCAGCAAAACAGCAGAGCTTTGTGCTCAACACAAGCGGATTGTTCTTGCTTCCTGAAATTCATTCAATTAGACTCAGATCAGAGAGAGGTTTGAGTCACTTAAAGCCGGCCTGAAGACTTTTCATTCACATAAGCAGCAGTGTGTTCATGAGGATTACATCTCCAACAGCAGGAATCAGAGTTCAGCTCAGAAATCCAGCCGCTACATTTCACTTTCTATTCAATATGTAAAAATGTGTGTTTATATTCATCCTTTGGAGAGACAGACTGAGGAACAAGGACAGACCGGCGCTCTGGCTCAAGAAATAACTGCACAATGGAAACGAACCCTGCCTAGGACAGACGTGCATTTTAATTGAGTTTTGAGTACGAGCTGCAAATGATTGATGTTGTAGAAGTGACAGAAAGGCCTGCTTTATCTGTCACACATGGAAGAAGAGCGTAGGCTCGGAGCAACACAAACTAAAAGCACAAATACTGCTCAAGCATGTCATTTTTAGGATTAGGTGCTACACTGCAAATGCATTTGACCTAATAAAGCTTAATGGACTGCAAGAGCATTATTTGAGGAGGGGTGACTAAAGAGAAAGGTAAGGCCCTCTACACCATTATTAGATATATATTTTTTGGATCTTGGACATGCATACTGGAGGAACTGGACATCGAACCGCCGACTTTCTGATTAGCGGGTGAGCTGCTGCACTTCCTGAGCCACAGTCATCGAAAAGGTCATTCATGAACAAATAAAACCGGTTCGCCACGATATCTCAGAGACTTTATGGTGGTGTATCCAATTTGAACATTAACTTGTTAGACGTGTCGGCCAGACCAATTGACCCTGCTCTTCCTGTGTTCATGAATAAGAATTAACTAAGATTTATTGCTCTCTTTTTTTACTGTTTGAGGAAGGACTGATTGCGAAGAAATGAATGAATGAATATGTGAAAGGGTGCTGGCTCTCGCTCAGCGCTGCAGGGTAGATACCGTCTTTATAGAAAATGAGCTGCAGATATCTCAGCGCAGCTCGTTAAATGTTAAAAGCAAGTCTCAGAGATGTTCACTGTGAAGTGAGCGATGCTAGTTAGAAGGATTAAGTATTTTTTATGTGGATCCAGGATAATGGTGAAGAAACTGATTCTAAACTATGGATCCCCCAAGCCTCCTCCTCTGCAGGATGAATTATTGAGCATCATCGATAATGATGCAGGTTTGTGGCCAGTCTGTGACCTCTCACCTCAGAGGAGGCAGATCTCATTATTAACCTGCACTTTGTGATAAACTACATGCTGCGAATACTTTGTGCCTCAATCTGTGTTCTGAATCCTGATTTCTCACTTTCCTCCGTCATATCAGCCAACTCGTAATATGTGTGTTTGAATGAACCGCGCTCTGTCTGTCTGTGTATGTGTGTGTGTGTGTGTGTGTGTGTGTGTGTGTGTGTGTGTGTGTGTGTGTGTGAGTGACAGCAGAAATCAGCTTACTCTGATTTGTTGTTTCGTATTTAATAAATGAGATGAACAGTATAATAGTTTGGGAAATAGTCAAGAGGATGGAGCCAGGAGATGCTTAGCTTAGCTTTGCTTAGCATAAAGACTGGAAACAGAGAAACGGCTAACAAGTTTTGGCTGAATGAAAAAGGAATAGCTCAACAGTTATTGGATGGATTGGCGTGAAATTTTGTAAATTCATGTTCCCACACAGGATGAATCGAATCACTGACTTTTCACAATCAAATACCTGCAAAACTAATGACATGCTAATTAGAAAATGTTACCATTATACCTGCTAATGTTAGCGTCATCATTGTAAGCATGTTGCCATACAAGCATTAGCATTTAGCTCAAAGCACCACTGTGCATATGTAAGCCACAGCCCAAAGGAGAGACGCTAGCATGGTCGTAGACTCCTAGCCTTGTTTTACCTTAGCACAGGGCCAGGCTAGCTGTTTCCACCTGCTTCCAGTCTTTATTCAAAGCTAAGCTAACCTTTCTGTAGCTTCATATTTACTTCACAGTTATGAGAGACAGGTGTCACAATGCACAAACTGTTTGCATAGTGTGCAAGTGTGTGTGTGTGTGTGTGTGTGTGTGTGTGTGTGTGTGTGTGTGTGTGTGTGTGTGTGTGTTACAGGCATATGAAAATGAGTGCTTTGTGTCTCTCTCCACACACACCTGATCCCCTCGCTCTTCAGGCATCAAACTGGGATCAATGATTACGACCTCCTGAGTGGGAAAAGATGAGCAGCAGCGTCAACATTTATCCCCAAACAGCTTTTAATTTAGGAGAAACTAACAGCTCAGATGCAGAATGTCTCAGCATCACTGCAGAAGATTTGAAAGTTTGAAATGATCACTGACAGCAGCTAATGGAAACCTCATATTAAATATTTTTTTTAGCTTTAAAATGGAAGAATAAAGATAGAAAAGGTGTTTCAAAGGGGAGAGGAGAAGCACAGAAGAAACAGACGAGACTCACTTCAAAGGGACAACTGGCTGAAATTGAGAGCGTACCAGCAGAATCCATACGGTGTTATTTGATCTCCTATTTCCCCTCTCATCTCTTCCTCTTCCCTTCTCCTTTCCCCAAACAAAGCTGCGACGGCAGCCACCGAGGTTGCTCTATTTTCTCCCGTCCCTTTCATTTCTGCCACCATTTCCCATCATTTACATCACGACAGACACAGACGTGCACACACACAGAGAGACACACTCTAATACAAGAGAACATCATTACGGGGTCAGTGCTGAAGCACTGGGGCAGCTGCAGAGCTGCAATACACATAGTGACATCAGCAACAGAGAGGCTAGATTTACTCATATTCAGATAGCTGAAACAGTCATTTTCATAGAGGCTGTAAATTTGCTGGATACAGTTTATTTTTTTTTCCGAAACACAATTCCTTTTATGTAAGAGATAATTGTCCCTCTACATATCCATTTGGATGGATTGTGCTCGAGGTGGGGACCCTTTTTCTTTTGTATTTCCTACCCTGTACTGATATAATTGTTGGGTGGTCCATTTTCACAAAACCCATAAAAGACAGTAAAGGTGACGTGTAATTTGTCACAGCATGTCTATCATATTGCATAAATGGTGGCGGCAGTGAGAGTTTTACCCCCTTTTCGGTTGCTTGACGCTTCTCTGATGTGAGATAATGGATGTGAATCATCAACAGCGAGCCCTCCCCTTCCCCACATACATCCATTAACGGGGTCAGGGGAAGGATGAATGAGATAACATTCACTGGAAAGACTGAACATACTGAGTGAGTGGAAGTGAGGCTGTTCTCCCTCGTGGGCTGCAGGTTGTTGATGGTGTTCGATATTAGAAGAATTATTCTTTTCACCTTTAATGTGTCTGTGTTGTCTACGTGGGTTAACGCAGGGTTTGTTTGTTTTTTTAATGCAGCAGTGTTTTACTCAGGCTTAACATATTAAAGGCTCATGTCGGCATACTCTTTGTAAAGCCTGACTTTGAAGAACTTGGCTGCATTGATTTGTACTTTGAGTTGATAATTACACTTCTTTATTAAGATCAAGCCATTGACAAGAGAATACGGACATCTTCAACTGCTCATTTGTGCCATTTTAATCTGTTCTTAATGACTCGCAGCCAGTGGGATGAGGGTTAACGAGGTCGGAGTGGTCTGCGACGTGAGGCTGCTATTAATGTTCCTGATTGAATGAATACCTGCGAGCAGATGGAGCTTTTTCACTGAGAAGAGTGCAAAGAACTGATCATGAAAATATATTTGCATTCAGGCTTTCTGCATCCCCACAGCCTCTTCTGACTATGGTTTCCATTTTTCAGAGTAAAGAAGTTTCCGCTTTGTCACTCGAGGCCATAAATGTGGTGAAAACTGCCTGTTTTCACTGGAAAAACTAACACTAAAAACTTTTACTTAGTGCCTGAAAGCAACCCTATACATACACAGTATACACAGTAAATGTGTCCTTATAATTTAATTTACATGTACCTTATGAATTTAAAGTAAAAGATTTGCATATTGCAGCATTATGTGACTCAGGTATTAAATCACCATCTGTGCCAACATGGGCGTCCACATGCATTATATATAACCAGCACATTCATTCAAAATTCATTCAAAATTCAAATTAAGTTATTATTCAATTCCACTGAAAGTTGAATTGTTTTGTCATTTTGGTGTATTTGTTGGCATCGTTCAGAGGTAAGTAGGACATGTTACCCACATCTGTGTGCTGTCTGAAGCATTCATTCATGTATCCTAGAGGAGTTTTAAACAGTGTTACCTCCTTGGTTGCTTCAATGGACAAACTATTCATCTCACATTTATTATTAAAGATTTTTGAGACAGTTCCTGTAAAAACTGTATTTCAGCATCTGAAGAGTTGAAGGTCCAGTGATTTTTGCATACATTTATTTAACATGTAGGTCTTTTATACTTTCCTTTCCTTTCCTTTCCTTTCCTTTCCTTTCCTTTCCTTTCCTTTCCTTTCCTTTCCTTTCCTTTCCTTTCCTTTCCTCTTTTCCCTCCCAGGGATCTTTCCGAGGTGCTCTCTCTCCAGGCCCTCAGAAAGCCTCTGCCACTTCCCCACGTAAGCGTGGAGCAGAAAACGCTGTGGTCCATTTCTTCCGCACGATCGTGAGTAACAGAAATAACACACTACACCTCTGAAGTGTCTCGGGATGGGAGTCTGCGTCAGCAGTGTTCGCAGCATCCCCGTTTCTTCTGCTGTTTGTCTCTTTGCTCCTCTGTTCTCTTTTCTTGTCTCTCACAAACTCTATCAAATCTCTTTACTTTCTCTGATTAACTCCTCTTCAGGTGTCCCCCGCCCCTCCCAAGTCTAGGGTGAGTCTGCTTTATGTTGTTCCTTCTGAAGCTCAAATTTACACTCACACAGGAGACAAAAACAGTAGACCAATAAAATCTCTTTTTGTCCTAAAGTTGAGGCTTGAGCTGATCTTTTTAAGCTAATCAATACCATATTAGGTATCAGGCCTTTGATTTGAAACCCATTCACTGCAAATCTGCAAACATAAAATCTGCACAAAAACATCAATATTTGGATAAAGTGGGACAAATGGACAGAAACATACAAGTTTTTGAGCAGAGTACTTGAACGCAGTCAATCTGTGGTGGGCTGGTAGTGTTTTTTTTTTTTTTTCCATTCTTTCTATGCTGCATGTCTCTGGCTTGTTGCTGCTGAATGTCACTAAATTTGTGCTCTTCTCAATGTGAGCGTTGGCCTTGCTCCTCTCTTATTTCCCCCACATATCTGCTCCTTTCCCTCTGTTCCTCATCTGCTCCTGCCCCCCTGTGACCCTGTGACTTTCCCCCCTGGACGGACCCTCCTCTCCTTCCCATCTTGCCTTTGCGCTGAGTAAGACACACATTTCTATTTGTCCCCGCTTCCTTTTACCTCTTGTCCTTGTCTCTTTGTGTTTCTCTACACGTCCAGTGGAGAGGACTAGCAGCCAAGATAGGCCTGGTAGGTGGTTTTTAAAACTGCGAAAGCATCACAGGTATCATGCCTAATTAAACCGAGGGGGCCGCTGAGGACATCATCTAAAACCGCCTTCCAGAGCGAGGCGTGTGGCTGTATTTCCATTTAGTCTCCATCAACCACTTTAGCCGCCGTAATCTGTCCACACATCAGTGATAACGTCCTCATTTCCTTTCCGACTTAAGTCCATTCTCAAACAGCTTTGCAGCCTGACTTATCCATATCATGTGCGTATATTGTGCATCCATGATAACACAGGCATTATTCTGCTCGTCACTGTCCTTGTTTCATTTCAAAAAGTCCTCTGTGGCTGGCTCTGGTGAGGCTGCCTTCTGCTTCATTTGGCAACGTTATCAGCGTGCAATTTAAGGTCCTCACGCATGTGCACGAGTGTGTGTGTGTGTGTGTGTGTGTGTGTGTGTGTGTGTGTGTGTGTGTGTGTGTGTGTGTGTGTGTGTGTGTGGGTGCAGTTTCTGAATCATGAAGCAGCAGAAAGGTTTTTGGTTGTAAAAGACAAAATGAGTCAAAAGAGACCTGTCCTAAGGGACTGTATGAAAATGATTTGGGTGGAACAAGAGGTCAAAACAGGAGGAGGGTATGATTTTGGTTGAAAGCAGGACAGTCTGACTTTTTTAAGGAGAGCAGGCGATCTGCAGGAGAGCATCTTTTGCTTTTTTTCTTCTCCTGAATCTTAGATCTCTACATAAACACTTTCAACTAAGAGATCATTTCACTGTTGAGGCAAGACGTAGAACGCTATTATACTTTAAAAGTAAGCAAAAGCAGATAGTGCTGTGATCGTTTCCTGCAGTATTTGGGTGTAGAGCACACTGTTCCATCACTCCACACACCCTGAAGATCTTATGTTGGCTCTTATATTCTCTTCTCTCCTTACTCTCTGAAATTTTCATACCCTCCGCTGAATTGAAAATGAATCTGGGGCTCTGTGTAGAAAGGTCAGCCGATCCCCTGACACATACCTCTGAGACTCTTTTAACACACTGACTCCTTTCCTCCCTCTGCCAGGGCGACCAGAAGTCACACTCCGCCAAAGCTAAGAAGGCCAGTGCAGGGGACGGCAAAGGCACCCTGACTAGGATCTTCAAAATGGTAAGAAAACTTCCTGCCGAACACTTTCCCAGTTATTTCCCTGCGGCTTCACTCCACTTTATCTTTCCTGGAAGTGAAATCCTATAGAAAATGAAATATATCCCTAATCACTGTCTTGCCCCTGTTTTTGTTTTTTTCTGCCTCAGTGATGATATCTGCAGCAGAGTGAGTAACTGATACGTGGTGGAGGGATACTTGAGTTTAACTCGCTCCACATTTGTTTGATATGCTTAGAGGACATCCTAATCTCATTACTACTGCAGCAGCAGAATACTAAGAGGCTTTTAAAGACAAGATTGATCATTGTGCATACTACGTGCTTTATGCCAGTGCTGAAGATGGTAGATCCAGCTCGAAAGGGTCCAGCGGGGCTTTAGCTAACACACAGTACCTGCTCTCCAGGGAAGGAGTGGTTGCTTTTGCTCAATAATATAACAATATTATTATGCAATATTATCAGTCACTTGCCAAGCATGTCGAGCTCCTGCACGTCCTCTGGAGGACTCACTGTGCAAAAATAATGATCATGATCAATAATGATCATGATCATTAGGCACAGTGTACAGTATCTGCAAAAGCTATTATTGCCTGGCCAGTAATGTTGAACTGAAACTCTGAATGTTTAGAACTTACTACATATATCCGGAATAGGGATGATGCAAAGCTAATATTCATTATAAACTGGTTGTGTCACTAGCATATAGCATATGACGACAACTGAAAATCCATCAAGACTGACATGTTTCAAGTGCTTCATTAGTGGATCACTTATTTATCAATATGAATAATTAATATATGAATAAAAGGTAGCGTTATTGTTGCTTACTAGAATTAATAGTGTGTAGTAAAAGATTTACTACATGATTGTACACACAAAAATACAAATCATTTGCAAGCAGGTGTAAAGATGTTTTTATTCCCTGTTATTGATTTATAAATGACCTATTATATGATTTTTAAATGTGCTATAATCAATAGTGTTATTGATACAAAAGGGGTCACGTTTTAGCATCTTTCAGCTCGTTGTTTTGGTCTTCTGGCCCACATAGGTTCAGTCACACTGATCGGATCAGTATTGTTCGCAGCAGGCCGAGGTCTGATAAACCCATTTGCGACCTGCCCAGCGTCAAATGACAGACAGATTCAGTGAATAGCTGATGACATACTGAAACATTTAGCTGCTAAAGACATAGATAGATGGTGGAGACCAAAACAGAGTGAAAAGAATAAATGTTACACTTCATCAAGTGTTAAGAGACAAGACTTCAAACTAACTGTAGTATTTCTCCAGTAGGCAATGATATACAGCACTAATATGTTGGTGATGTGTTTAAAAGCATGTATCAACCATTAACATACAGCCAGGTTTAAAACTTTTTCTGAATGTGCTTGAAACTGCTGAAGACATACCAGCATACAATCATAGCTGTTCAAATGTGCATGTAGCAATAGCATGTATTAACTGTTTACAGGCTGCTTATGAATTCTCTATATGGGGTAAAGTAAAATGTTTTCCTGTTTCTTTTATTTAAGCTTGTCTGAATTGAAGGAGTTAGCAGTTTTTGGCTACATGCTAACATCACAGGCACCAGTAACGCTGGCTTGTACTCTATCTGTTAGCTAGCTGTTAGCAAAACCTGGGTAAAAACTGGGACTGCTGTGAGCAAGTCAAAGTGTAATCACAAAGCTAGATGGTGAAATAATGGCTTACTGTGTGTGTGAGAGACCTTTGAATCATTGGGGTTTTGGTCAAAAATGAATTCAATGACAGACTTTTTCTCGCAGTGGCTCTAACAGGCTGAAGCTGCAGGGGAAATTGTCCGTTTTGTTGACTAAGAGCTTCCAAACATGAAATGTCAAAAGCACTGAGAGCACAGATGGAAGCTCTGACCCTGTGCTCCCGGTGTGACTGAGTGAATTCAATCCAGTACCGAGTAACATTCACCCAACTTTTCAGCTTCCCCATATTCATCCGCGCTTACATCCGACTGCTGCATTCAACGCTTGACTTTCCAGTTTCCAGGGAAGCTTCTTATTAGTTGATTTCTTTTCATTTGTCATGAAGAGGAGTGGCAACTTTCACGCTCTGCCAGTTTGTAATTAGACAGCCTTTCTCACTTTACCTTAGAGTAGTTGGTGTAGCAATTACAGAGGGTGGAGAGAAACCCAAATTTCCCCAGGGCTGCGTCCTCATCTGCAGTGGCTAAATTGTTGCCACTAAGCTACAAGAAACAGCTCTGGAGATGACAAACTTCCGCCATGCTCGTTCCACATCTTCGCGATGTGGCTGATTAGTGTTGACTCGGCGCCATCGCTCTCTCACTTCCCTTTCTTCCACGCATAAACGGCCTCCACAGTCTCAAGCAGGAAAGAGAATAAAGCCACGTTAACTTTTAATTAACGTTTCTGCTTTCTTATTCAGATTTAAATTTCAGCACCGTCGCTGAATATTGAGTTTTTCCCATTTCATGACAGATAATGAATTTCAATTGAAATAGCTGTAAGAATAGATTAGAACAAAGGCCTCAGTTCCCAGCTGTGGTTTCATGAGGAGTAAAAAGCTTCTCACAATATGGATTATCTTCTTGAGCAATCCATAAAGATTTGCCTCATTTGTATAATCTTCCTGCCTTTTCAGAATCCTCTGCTCATCCCACTTTTTGATGTGAGTGTGATGGAAAAGGTCCACTGTAGTCTCAGAGACAGCTTTGTGATAAACACAGGATGTGTCATTGGAAACTTTGGGGGGAAAACACAAATGGAAAAGTTCGGGCTTTTGCTTCTGAGAGGAAGAAATGCCTGAAAACCACAAAGGAAACACATTTGCAGGATCTGTGAAGCAATATGTAATGACCTGTGATCCGTGGTTAAGATGCAACCCATTTCCTATCACAAACAAACAAAGTAATGACGTCCTGTGTGCGACATCGACCTGTGTGGAAGCACGTTTCCAGGAAAGCATGAGGGTGATAAAAAATTAAAAAAAAAAAAGCTCATGGTGTGTCAAAATTAAAATACTTTGGCTTAAGTCTGACTTAGTATCATATGAGTTTTACTTAAATTGTCCAAACTTTTTACCTGATAATTTTGGGTTTCTCATATTTTCAACTGAGAAAGTCCATATTATCACTCACTGTCTCATAATTCTGAATTAGCATCACATTATTTTGACTTACTATGAGTATTTTGTGTCTTTGTCATTCCTGAGATTTTAATTTATTTCTTTTTGTGTGTGTGTGTGTGTGTGTGTGTGTGTGTGTGTGTGTGTGTTTTCTATTGGCTTCCATAACTGTGCATCATTGCAGGCCTGAAAAAATTGCCCACAAACACACTAACCTGCTTGTTTCTCACATTAAAGGACTACTCTGGTGTTCCAAACGTTGAGCCCTGGTCTGGAACCATCAGGAACTTCTTGCGTGATCAAAGACTGATGAAATATGTTCTCTGTGCTTCCCAAAAACCTTTAAGAGTTGCATTTTTAACACAGTACAAGACAAGTAAGCCAGACAGCTAATGTGTCTAAATTGTTGATGAGTCATAATGGCCGCCATCAATGGTGAAGACAAAAATGTAGCCGTGAGAAGTTATTGCCAACAATTAGCTTTCACTTAACGCGCCTCCTGCTTAAGTGTTGTCAGGGCCCTCAGAGCAAGCTGTCTGCTGAGGTGAATGCTCTCGCTGAGTGAAGCGACCGGTGGGCCGGACTCCAAAACCATCAGAGTCGTCCTTTAGTGCTGAACCAGACCCGACGCTCTGCCACCCCTGCGTATTCATCCGGTATGTCTTGTCTGTTTTGCAGGGAAGCAGGAGTGCTTCTCCAGCTAAACGCTGAGGTCCCTTCCGACGACCCCATCCAACAGCACGAGGGCGGATGTTCAAGAACGCGGGACTAATGTGGGGAAAAAGAGGAAGAAAATGAGGAAATCTTGTCGCCCCATAAACTCACCTTCCCCTCCACCTCTGATAACACTCTAACGTACGCTAAATCCCTCATCCCCCTTATTACCCTCCCCACCCCTTTGGCTGGTAGATAGCGACACAATCTGTTGCCCCCCCCCCCCCGCCCCTCCCTGCATGCTTCGTGCTGAGTCTGTGCAGTCATTATCACTGGTGTGAACTGTTGCTGAAGTTGGTCCTGAAGCCGCTCACATGTGCAGCCTGAATGACCCCTGACCCCCCCGCCATGGCTCTCTACACTCCTGCCTGAGTTTCTCTGGTCTTCGACGGTTTCTCTAACAAAAAGGGCGGCTAAACCGAAGCAGACCCGGAGCAGTTGAAGGTTACGGCCGGTGCAAGTCCGACTGACTTGACCGTCACTGCCGCTTGCTGACTGGAGGAAAAGGCCGGGTTGCTTCTGTTTTAGAAAGAGCGGTTTTCTGTCTCGTCACACTGTCTTCGTCGGCCCCTCAAACCTTTTCTGTGTGCTCAAACACAACTCTGTTTGAGCTCTGTTCGTGATAGACTTAACAGATTTGACATGATCGTGAGAGCCATTTGGTCCCAGCGTGTTTTCAGTCAACCCCTGTGTCTCAGCTGTAGTTAAGTGTCCCGTCCTGAATGTGATGTTGCTCTATGTTTGTCGTTCGGGCCTAAGGCTGGCTGTGAATTTTGCCGTACAAAAGTTAATTTCTAAACCTTCTAAATCAATTTTATGCAATAGCCATTGAAAAATAAAATCAATAAATTAGCCACTTCTAATCTTTCATTCCTTTTTCAGTCTATGAGGATATGGCATTCACTAATGTTCCTCTCCACATATAAAGCTAAATTATTTGCTCTGTTTTCCACCTTTACAAACTGTCAGACTCTGGATCTGCAGTGTGGTTCAGACCTCGCCTCCTTGCTTTAGTGCAGTCTAGGCCTCTTCCTCCTTCGTCTTCACTGTTTCTCTCTCAAGCACGGCTCGCATTCACGAAACCCCTCGCTCAACAAGTGCCTCCCCTCCTCACTACAGAACCAATGTGCTGCCTTTCCTTCTTGTGGATGACTTAAAAACACAAACACAATTTCAAAAAGGTGCTCTGTGACTAACTCTGTGCAAGTTTTCTGGGTCAGTGGAGGAAAAGCTCAGCACTACCACTTGTGCTGTTCAGAACACCCACCTTCCAAACGCGTCAAAAACAAAAAAAATAGCAGGTGTGTGTGTGATCTGTAGCGGTCATCTCTCCCACTGTCTGTGCATGCTTGAGCCTCATGAATGCCGTGTGGTGTTTCTCTGGATGGATCCTGTGGATGAATGTAAAGATCCTCTTCATTATTGTATGTGTAATAAAACATGACCAGCCCCTTAACTGAGAATAAAAAAATAAAAATGACAAAACCACCTCTACTCTCTGCCTCCTGTGTGTTTTGTGGAGAGCGGCACATAGCTGCTTTCATGAAGCCAGAGCTCATGACTCATTTGGTGATCATTGTTCTTGCCGAGCTTTCCGAGCCACTCGTGTCTGGAGCCGAGAGAGCACGATTAACGTTCAAGTGCAATCACACAGACAATATGCATTTTCATGAAGTGATAGAAGCAGAAAGGCTGGTTGTGGCGCTGGAAATATGAATGAAAGACAGAGTTTTAACTCAGAGAAAACATTGGAAATGATTTCCTTACTTACACAACATCAGAGGCGATGGTGAAACTGTGTGAAATCTACTTTGAACCTGGACTCAAGTACACCAACATGTCTTTGCTAAATCAGCACAGTGAGGCAAATTTAAAGAATGATTAGATAGATTCTTTGGGTAACCAAATTTTGGAAATATGCTTATTTGCTTTCTAGTCAAGAGTGAGATGCTTTTGATGTCGTTCTTGGGTCTGTCCATTCTGTACATAGTGACAGCCAGGGGAATCAGGCCATTAGCTTAGCTTAGCTTTCCATAGTGACTAGAAGCAGAGGGGGAAAGCTAGCCTGACTCATCCACCTACCACACACACTTTGAACATCACTGACACGTTTTGTTGGTTTAATCCGGGCACAAACTGAAGTGTCTGCAGGCATTCAGGCTAAAAACAGGCCCACCAGCAGGTCAGTGTGAAGACTTAGTGCATGCAGCAAGTCAGTTTCGAACAGTGAGACAGGATGTTAGAACTCTGGAAAGTTGTCACTGAGCAAGCCTGAAAATGAAAAAATTATTTACAGCCAGGCTAGCTGTTACTCCTTCCTTCCAGTCTTTAAGCTAAGCTAATCACCTCCTGATTGTTGTCTTATAAACAAACAAAGATCAATTTCTATTTTCTCACCAGGCATATCCTCAAGGTTCTACCGACTTGTTGGATGCATTCCCTTCCTCATAAAACATTTACAGAATTTTAACAGTATCTTAAATTGTACATTTTAACATCCATGTTCACGAGCTCGCAGCCTTCTTGCCTTTGTAACTGTACTGTTGTGTTCTTTGTGAGATGCTACCACCAACTGTGGATGAGTGCAACAGCTGATGCCAGTGGCAGGAACGTGTTTGATGCACAGGCGGTAAATAAAGTGGATGTCAGGTCTTAGAAGTGAAGAAAGAAGGAAGTGAATGAGTGCATTTTACATAATGTGAAGCAATTCTGTTAAAGGAAACATTAGATCTTGTATCTGTAAGACACAGTAACGCAGCCATTAAAAAGAAAACAGGCTTAAATTAGTAGAAAAATTACTTTAATCCTCTTAATTTATTGCGGACAATAGAAAATACAACTGAGAAAAAAACACAGCTCATCATCTGTACATTGGCTTCGCTTCGTAACAAATGCAATATTATGCTCTAATTACATAATTCCAACCAATCTATGTTGTGGCAGTTACTCAGAAAATATATATGCAATCTAATGACACTATTTACAGAATGAACAGGAAAGAACATGATGGCACTGCCTGCGTCTGGACGTTAAGACGACGACAGGAAACACGCTGCCGGCACGCTGGGTCGGGAAGCTCGTACAGCATCAGCTCCCGAACAGCATCCTCGCGGCTCGCGGCCGCTCGTCGCCCACACGTTCAGGGCTGTTTTCAAACTAAAGCGAATGAAACAAACTGCAAACAACGTTTAACCTCAAGGTGACATATGTACAGTATAAATATGTAAAAAAAAGTGACAGATTTTTCGTTACGTGCTGTTACACAGCTGTTCTTGATGCCATGACAGTGCAGTTGGTTGCAGCTCTCCCCCTGGAAGCAGACCGATGAAGAAGACACGAGACACACGTCTATGGAGAGCAGAATACAGTTTTGTATCCTTCCAACAGTCAGCGTGAGAGGGACCTGCATCTCCTGACTGGAGAATCCTCTGGGGTGACTGTGTTTACTGAGCCAAACCTCTCCGGAGGTCATCATATTGTTGACAATCAGGAGCGAAACAGATAAAAATCATTAAGCCAATCACAGGGAACCAGACTCCCCTGACTTCACCGCTAATTTGGACAAACAGCGGGGGACTGCTACGAGGGTAAAAGGCCTGGATATCCAGAGGAGCAAATCTATAATGTCTTCAATGTTTTTCCAAAGCAGATGAGTGTTCTGAGAGGAGGAACATGTCGGGTAAAACTCTGTAAAACTCGCTCAGTGCTCGGTGTGCTGCGCAGTGCTTCTTGACTTGTGGGGTTTGTGGTCAGGGGAAGACAGTGTGCCAGTCTCCGGATGTCTCGGGGACCACTTCCAGGTCAAGTTCAGGCGTCACCTCGACTGGCGGCGCTTGGTCTTCTTGGCTCAGGGACACTTCTTGGATCTGGCCTGGAGGGAGAAAGAGGAAGACCATGAAGGATAAGAAGGGTCTCAAATGACTCACAAGCACTAAAATACTCCTCTGGAAAGGTAATAACAGCCCTGTGGTGGCCACAGCCACCCTCTCACCTCATTAGTTACCACCATTTACAGTCAAACACACCAAAACCATGAACATTACACAGTTTGTTTGATTCGGAAAATCAAAAAATGACTAACTTTAAGGAAAGGTACACGTTAGAAAATCACGGGGATTCAATTTAAGGCCCTATCAGATCAAGTGTGCGTTTTCTGGGTAAATAGAAACCCAGCTTTTCAACCTCTCTCCTGTTTCCTCGCTGCCCATTAAGTCACATTCAGAGAGCAGCGCCAGCAGCTCACAGTCTCTATTCAATTTGCCAGAAGCTGTCATGCAAATAACACCATTAGTCAAAAGGCAATCTTCCCTGCCTCCCTCCTCCAGCATTTGGTTTAATATCTTAAATCCCCTCCGTTTGCTCCTCTGAAAACTCCATGTCTACTGCACAAACAACGTCCTGAGACTTGACAGACGTGGAGCACGCACACCGTGGGTTGAAAATGTAAGCCATGTGTCATCATACATCCAGCTTAAAATAACTTGACCAGGAATCAACGATAAGTCCTCTGGCACGAGCGGCGAGGTTCAGACGTGCTTCTCCGCCGCGTGCTGGATGGCGTTTTACAGCGGGAGTCATTCAATTTTCTCCCTCCATTTTTTCTGGCTGTATCCGAAACACTTCAAACACATACTGATTAAGCTACAAGCCCATGTGAGCACGCCTTGAGTCCTCGAGAATTTTTCATGAGTCTTCCTTGACATGTGCAAACAGCTTTCACAGCTGAATCCCACAAAAATAGACACCCAGATGTTACAACCCAAATCACTGATCAGCGTCCTGTAAGAGGCCCCGCTCTGCCACCCATGAAGACATTTTATGCGACATTACATTGCCTGAAACTGCACACTTGGTTTAATCATTCACAGTTTGCCGCAGCCACTTGTTCCCTTCATGAGGCTTCAAACGGCTTCCTGCTTTTCTAGTGAAAAGATGTAGATGGAAATCTTTGCGTGGCCACATCAGTGGGAAGCCAGATCTCTCTGAGTGGCTGTCTTCAATCCCACTTTAGTATGCTGCCACATCAGGGGGCTTTGACGGAGAGGGCTGTATTCTCCCTATGACTGACACACGGGTTTATTCTGTGTGAGTGCGTGGACGCCGCAGGTTTGTTTCAGATTAAAAACTGAAAGTCTTTTCCAGGCATTTAACAATATTTCGCGCATTTATCCGACCTGGAAATCTGTTTTGAATTCCACAGATCTTCCAGGATTCGCATGATCATAGAAAACCCTGACTTCAGCGTGCTTGTTGAGTCAGGACCTTATTCCCTGTGACACTACAGAAGTCCCTGTTCCAGAGATGACTTTTGAAACGGTCTTCACCCACCCAGCAGGGACACCTGACAGGAAGTAAAACCAACCTATCGGCATTGTTCTCTTCAAACCATCTTCAATAGGTGCCTGCCAGACTCCAGGGTGGTGGTGTCAGGATGTCTGCAGGACAAGCTGAACCAACGACAGCCTACTTAACGGACTGACTGACTTAACATTGAGGACGTGCATCTGCTGATATCAAAGAGCGAGCTGTGCTGACAGCTTCAAGTGGACAAAGTCGACGGACCCGTCGCCATGGTTCTCCTGCTTTATAGTATCACAGAGTCTGTGAGGCGGAGGGCGTGTGCGTGCATACACATTAGTGGTGAGTGTGGGGGTGGCCGAGTGTTTGCGTAAGGCTCATTCTCAACAAATAATGAGAAGGATCATCGAGTGAAGAGCGGCAGATACGGAACTTGAGAATGAGAGACAGTTGAAACGTTCCACGGGGGAAGGCACGTCTCTGCAGGCTCAAGTGCTCAAGGGCGCCTTTTGTGCAGTGACGCGCAATCACGATGTCTGCTGTATAGAAAATGTGGACTGTTCATGACGGCCGAGAGACGTAGACACACATACACACATCACAAGTACTCTGGTTTTCTGATACTTTTGGAAGCACATCTCCTGAGCGAGGGAAGTGAAGCTGACACAGAGATGATTACTGTCATTCGCTGCCCAGCTGCACAAACAGCTGGCAGTAGCTGCTAGCGTTAGCGGTCAGGTGTGTGTGTGCAGTGGCGTGAAGCCGGTCAGGCGCTCACCGTAGCCATGGGATCTCTTCATGTGGTGCTTCATGTTGCTCTTCTGGGTGAACCTGATGCTGCACACCTCACACTTGAAGGGCTTCTTTCCAGTGTGTTTGACCATGTGCACCTGCAGAGCGCTCTTCTGGTTGAAGGCCTTGTCGCACTGGCTGCACTTGAAGGGCCGCTCGCCTGCACGGAAACACACACCCAGCAGATCATGTATAATCCAGCGATGCCGCATTGAGTATTATAGCATTGCTGCATCATTAACTGTGATACGCAGTGCTCTGCCTCATAATAAACTGGCTTTTTACCAATGTGTACATGTAGACAAGAAACTGCATACGACCAAATTCTGAGTTTTCAACGATTCAATAAGACAGTATTAAAAGAAATGTTTTTATTATCAAATTCAATTTAAATGGTTTATTTTTCTGGCTGTGTTAAATAAAAAATATTAAAGCGACCCTGTCAATAATGCTAATTCAGTCAGTTGCTGGGTTTGTCAGTCGATAACCTCTATGTAAGGGTATTCTTCACAGGCCCGTAGAGACAAACAGCGAGGGCAGTAAAAGGAGGATGTCAATGTTATAATAGCTCTGTTTATAAAACACATTTTATTCCCTCGAGCCAGGATGTGTTGATACTTTCTGATATAAAAATGACAAAGACGAGACTCGAGCAATCTTCGTCTACACAGCCAGAGTCTCTTTTCCTGTCAAGCGTCGTCATTCCAAGCACGTTCTTTGAGCTATAGATGTGTGTATGAGAGACCACGCATTCACAAACAAACAAGCGGGGACAGAAGGATTTTTCTTCCCATGTAGCTATTTTGCTTAGAGACAGAAAAACTGACACCACGAGGAGATGAGGTGAATCAGAATGTTGAGTGACAGAAGGAATTAAACAACATGAAATAAGAACAGATTTATTTATATTAAACACTTTGGGGCTCCATAGGAAGTGCAAAATGACTATAAATGGTGGATTTTAATTGGAATCGCAGTGCTGTGGTGTCTGTCATGCATGCGCTGTGCGAACATGCCCCATAATCCTCTTACCTGTGTGTGTTCGGTTGTGTCTCTCCAGCTGGCTGCGCTTGGCGAAGGCCTTCACACAGGAGGAGCAGTTGAAGACTCTGGGCTTCTGGGAGCTGGGTGACGGGCCCGGCTGGTGCACTCGTTCATGTTCCTGTAGTCAGATCCCAAAAATGTATTTCAGCCACGGCTTGCACTCGAGCACGCAGAGACTGCCAGCTCGAACTTGAGTGCAGCAGAGCGCTCTGTCATTTTGCCCTCGCAGACACACGAACCATCATCCCTAAAGAAGCGTGGCTCTTCTTTTTGTATATTTCACTAATTTAAAAGCTTTTACAGTTTAGAGGCAAAACACTTTATATGGAAATTGGAAAATCCAACCAATAATTGAACCTATTAGAGCTCCCATAATCTTTTATATGCACTGAATGGTTAGTTGGTACATTCTCTTTGTACTATCAGATAAGCACAGGTAAAGCTGCTATACACTGAGGTGCTTTGTTATTTATTTATTTTTTTTATTTATTTGTTTATTCGAACAGGTTAAAAGAAAAACTAAATAAATAAAATATACAATGTGCTTTGGCAACAAAAAAAGTTAATGAAACTTATCTAGTCCTACCCCTTTATTGTTGTGTTTATATAATTTAATCAATCAGAGCGTGTGTAGGAGAACAGCACCGAAGAAAAGAAAATGTATCAGAAAAAGAGGCACATTGCCCATTGTTATAAATTCATGTTTGCGTCTCTGTCTTGTATCCATTCAGAATGTGGTTTCTAAAAATTTGTTTGAACTTATTTAGTGATCTGCAGGTTTTCATTTCTGCGCTGCAGCTGTTCCACAGATGCACTCCTTTGACTGATATACAGTGCATTTTTGTGTTGGTACGTACAGGTTGTTTTTTAAAGATGCATATTCCCCTGAGATTATGTTTGTTTTCTCTTCTTTGAAGCAACTTTTGGATGCCCTGTGGTAACTGATACTGATTTGCTTTGTACATGATGTCAATTGTTTTGAGGTCGAACAAATCCTTGAATTTTAGTGCCTTCAGTTTGATGAAGAGTGGGTTTGATGGTTCTCTGTAGGTGCTTTTATTTACAATTTTTATTGCTCTTTTTTGTATACTGTTTCCGTATTTGTTTTATATGTGTTGCCCCACACTTCCACACAGTAGGTGATGTATGGGAGAATGAATGAACAGTACAAGGTGTACAGTGATGACTGGTTTAGAAGGTATTTGACTTTATGTAGTATTGCAAGTGACTTAGCTATTTTTGCTGTAATGTACTGTATATGTGGCTTCCAGGATAATTTGCTGTCAATTACGACTCCAAGAAATTTTATTTCATTCACTCTCTCTATTTCTATGTTATTTATCATGAGTTTCTTTTGTGAGTTATTTGCCCTATTTCCAAATATTGTGAATATGTCTTAAAAATGAAAGTGTTATTTAATTGATTAGTTGATGGAAAATAAACTATTTGTATAGTTGTTTTCGTCATTTTTCAAGAAAAACTGATTTTTTTAGCACACATATGACAAACTGATAGAAGCTTTGGTTCACAGTGTTGCATCAGAATTCTGAAATTCATGAAGGACAGAAAGAGCAGTGCCATGTGCCCAGAGTATGGTGATAATACTCAACCTGCAGCACTGAACCGTATTCAAGACAAATACTGGGCAACACAAAGCAGAGGGGCACGCAGGAAGCTGAATGGAAAAAGGGCAACAATGCTTGTCTCGGAGGAGTCTGTGGTCATTGTCAAGCAGAATTGCCGTCAATGAATTCTAAAACCTTTATCTTTACATTTTTCCCGCATTCCCAAATTCTAAAGCCATGGTTTTCGACTGTCTAGCTGTAACTAAATGGCAAAATGACTGCAGTCCCAATTTATCTTTCTGACCACCAGGCCTTATAAAAACCTAAAATCAACCCCCCAAGCTGTCAGACTAATGAACAGCCTGGGGACCTGGAGAAGACCAAGCTCGGTCGCCCTCAGTGACACCCAGCTAATCTCACTTTATGAAAGACAAAGTGAAAGCCTTTGCTCAGAAATATGACATCTTGTGAGGGAAGATTTTGTGTATATATACAGCCTCGTCTTTCCTCTTGATCTGAGATCTCGGGCGTTTACATGTTCGAGTGTCTCAACCACATGAAGAGGACGGTCAGACAAGAGAAGCACGCGTAGTTCTTTCTCTGAGTCGGCTGCAAAACACCTCTTGGCTTGAGTGCTGTGTTGTTGAGTGACAGTTTCTAAGAGTCTTTCTGAAATGCCGCTTGATGAATTACCCTTATTTTTGCATCAAATAGTGAGATGCACTTTATCATTGGTGCCCCTTTCTTCACTGGCTCTTTACCATTTACCAACCTGAGGTGGAGATTACTTAAAGCGTCCACTGTTTTTACACGCACTTACCTTCAGGTGTGTCGCTCGCTTAAAGGCCTTGTTACAGAGACTGCAGACGTGACAGCGGTCCTTGCCATGAGCTTGTCTGCAGTGGCGGCGCAGCGTGTTGGCGTTCTGGCACACCTGGTTGCAGTAGTAACACTGGTTGCGATTATCAGCCTCCGCCTGGCCGTCCTTGCCGCCTTTATGGCCATTGTCAGTCATCTGGATCACACGCAAAGATTAGAGAGTGACATATTTATAGTAACTCAGTGACGCTCACGCCTACACGAGCACTGTGTGAAAATGTCAATTCTACTAATGGTTTCCGTTTGTCATCGTAATCCATCTCAGCGGATCACTGTGTCGTCATTAAGCATTTCCTCACTTCATCAATGTAAAAACTACCCCCACCTTTGTTTGACACCGCCTCGCCTGGATATCTAACAGTGCACCGCACATACGAGACAAACACACTCACATTGTATCCATTGTCAGATGCTCCGTTCGTGGACTGGGAATGGTGGCTGACCAGTATGACCTGCTGCCCTGAGCTGGTCGGCTGTCCTGATAGGGCAGAGTCATTCAGCACGGCAGGAAATGTTTGACCCTGACGATCAAAACACACGCTGGTCAGCTGACAAATGGCATGCCAAGTTCACACATCACTTTTGTTTCAGAGGCAGACAGTCTTGAGAAATACAGCGTGTTTTTGTTTTTACCTGTGTATTGAGGTTTAGAGTGACACCGTCCAGCATTCCCTGAGCATCTGCCAGGGTCAACGTAACGCTGCTATCATTGGCCACGCCTCCTGGTGACATCACTAGGCTCTGGGACGCAGCAGTGTGTGACAGGGTGGTGCTCGGCGGCAGGCTGGAGACTGACAGGTGACACAGATGAACGTCAAGGTGAAGAGTTACAGCAGCCAAAGCGTGTTCTCTTTCTGTTTACCATTAAGTGGAATACAGTGGAATAATGAGAACTGAGAGCGGGTGGAAACGGCTCTGCACACCTTGAAGGACAACGCCAGCTGAACGTTTTTGACTGCTGCTGCTTCACATTAAAAGCATTCAACTGATGAAACGAGGGGTGGCTTTTATTGTGTAGCTTCATGCTTTGGAAGCCGAAATATTACAGTGAGCAATGAAACAAGGAAAAGCCACAGTTAGATGAAAGGTGGCAGGTGATTGGCTGCACACCTCCAACTTCTCAGCAAGGTAACTGACTTGTTTTACTGAAACCTGCTGTTGTGCTGAAAACTCCTCACAACATGTGCAGCATGGAATCACATCATGGTTGGCATGATGGCAAAAGGCCATATGTTAACTGATCTCTTTATCTGACACAGGAGGTCAAGGGGTGGACCCTGAAACTCTTCATTTAAAGCTTTTTAAGAATTAAGTGAAACTAAAGAAATCCTCCTCAGAATGAAGAACGGTATTCAAATCCTTCCACGCTGCACTGGACTGATTTCTATGGCTACGGGCCTCAGTCTGAGCTGAACTTTGCACCAGTGGCTGCAGCACTTGGATCTCTGTGATGACCCAAAAATGCATAGCTGTATTTGTTGAAGTGACTGCAACCAGCTGGCCCTTTTCTCCACAAGCCCTTTTCCTCCATGACTAAAAATGACATATTAATTTGCTTTGGTCACAGAGGGACTGCCATTATGTTAGCGGTGCATCACACACAATATTTGATTTTAATAAAAAGGCCAATCAGGGGTGCCATACAGTTTATCAGTCAGATGGCAGGTTGCACCTCATTTCCATGCAGAGTGACAGCGATGGCTCCGTCTAATCAATAAAAGCAGAGATGCTCTGGGTGTCTCTGTGAAGCAGTGGGAATGTTTTCCACTTGAGTTGAGAGAGGAGGGTAATGAATAGAGAGAGATGAGACTGGAAATTTGATTAAACTTCTAGGTGACAAGCAAGCCAGTCAATTAGGAAGCCATCTCTGACAAAACAAATCATATCGGATCACTTCGCAGCACACAAGCCTTTACTTTCTGATCACGGTCTGGCCCACACGACTGACAGTTATTTCCAGTTAGAGTTTTCAAACATCGTATTACATCCTCTTGATAGATGCCGTACAGTACACACACATTTGCACTTCATTAAAGATGAACTTAAGAGCACTAAAAGATGGAAGAAAAAGGGGGAAGGACAGGTGGATGACAAGCTACCCAGATCCCAAGTCAGGTTAAAACCAAGGACGCGAGAGTCAGTGTGTGTCACTTCTAGACTTCTCCTTCATGAGATGATGTTCCTGAGCTAAAATGGATCTTGCAAGTATGCTGACATGCTGAAAGGGTCAGCGAGAGATGCAGATTTCAATGAACAGTTGGTTAGTTAGCTAAAACTGAAAACTTTCTGTGAGATGTGTGGACCAGGGCAAGTCTTATTCAACCATGAAAGTCTATCGAGCAGCGACTTCAGCTTCACACACACTTTGATGACTCCAGAGTGGGGGCACACACACCTTAGCCAGCCATTTCATGAAAAGGGCATTGATGTAGAGACTGTCTGAGCCTCTCCATCAATGTTTTATCCCGGGATCTATCGCCGGCGCCGGAGGCGAGGATAGTTCCTTTTGAACCAGGAATTCAAGCTAGAGTTACTCTCATGCGGTGCTGCCTCTTGTGCTGGCTCAGCATGTGAGTGAACTACACACACTCATTCATCCGTCATGTATCGTTCTGCATTTGAAGAAGCACCAGATTACTGCTGCTTTGTTTTCCACTCTCCGCCGGTCATTTGTGAGCGACAGGAAAGACTTTGTGTTCAGTCGCTTTTCTAGAGGGAGTTCAGTCCGCTGAAGCCAGCGAGAGGTGACAGTCGGCCCACGCCGTGTCTCATTCTTTATGCTGTGTGTTTACAGCGGACGTACTTAGTGTGCATGCTCATTCCCTAAAATGGGTGCCAATCTAATCAGTTCTGCTCCAGTGGGTTACTGTGAGCACATTTCCCCAACAGCCTTCTGGGTGTCTCCCACTTTGTTGCCATACTATTGGCTTAAAGTGGTGGCATGAGTGAGTGGAGCAGGGTCACTAATGATGGCTTCATGCAGGTCAAGGTTAGCTTTGTGAGCAACTTCACAGAGAGAAATATCCTTCTAGTCCCACTGAGATCTTAAACACACATACACCAGTCCTAACCTGCCATTCCAGTGTTGGCTGGGCTCTGAGGTAGGAGGTGGTCATTGGTGATAGTCAGGGTTGCGCTGGTAGGCTGGCTGTTGAGCGGCGATGCCAGTCTGATGCTGCCGTTCATCTCTGCGCCATTAGGGTTGCTATGCTGCGCTAGTAGATCTTGACCTGCAGGATTATGGAGAAAAGTGATTTTGAGTCCAGGAAACAAGAAAATTAGCTCCATTTCTTAGATTCGTTCACATTTCAAGCTCTTTGTTGTTTGGATTGGATAAAATGAAGAACATTTTGCCCAATTGGAGGAAGAAAAGTGTTCTGTGCATCTGCCTGGGATGGCGAAATAAAAATGAATTTGGAACCGAGGGAGACTGAAAATGACTTCAGACATTTTGCTTTGAACACATTCATTGTGATCAATCGACCCTCCTTTTCCACTGCCTCTATTTGAAGAAAAAAAATCAATAACTTGTGGAAAAAAAAAAAAAGTGCAGTTCAAGAGACAGAAAAACCAAAATTTTGGCTTTAGTAAATAACAGTTTGCTGCTGGCTTTGTCTGAAGGATCTGCATCACAACATAGTAAATCCATCAGAACAACATGTGCTGACTGCTCCAGTCACACAGGCAGGAAATGATCTATCTCGTCTCAAGTGGGCTCAGAAAACAACTTAACCTCTGAGGGTACAACATCCACACCACCAGCTGTGCGATGAGGGCTTTGAGCTGGAGATGATGTATGGAAAAAATGGCTTTTGAAGAAGGTGCGTCTCTAATAACCTCTGATACACTGAGGCTTTTAATCTTGATTTGTGAAGCGGCTTCAAAATGAAGGAAATGAAAGAGAGTTATTATTGCATTTGTTGTTGTTTGTTTTTTTTGTTCTCTGCCTGCAAATGTGCTCTGCTGAGCGAGAAAATCAATAAATGTCTTGCACATCCTTGAGGGGAATTTTCATTTGGCTCGTCTGTTCATTCTTGGGTTAGGGTAGATAAGCAAGATAAGCTTAGGTGCGTACAGGGTGTATTTGTAGGTCTGTTCCCTGATGGACCTGCGTTGTATAAAGGGTTACGTGCCTGATATGGTGAGGGTGATCTCCTGAGGGTTTCCTGCTGCAGTGCTGGAACAAGATGCTGAGGCAAGGGCTTGGGTGAGGCTGGGATTGTTAATGGTCAGCGTGATCTCCTGACTGCTGGTGCCTCCTGCTATCAGCCCGGAGCTGCCCATGACATGGTTTAGGTCCTGGGAACCTGCAGAATCCACGGGAAAGCATAGATCCATTATTCAGAACAGAGGGTTTGCAGTTAGACATTTTCTCAGCAAAGGCCGTCACACTCACCTGTGGCATCCTGCTCGGAGAGGCCAGCCATTGTGACCTGAGCAGGCGTGATGGCGGAGGGCTGCAGGGCCAGGCTGGTCAGTGGGTGGATGACGACGTTGGCGGACACCGAGGGGTCAGCGGTGGACATGAGCTGGCTGCCAGAGTGCGAGACGAGGCCAGTGTCGACACTCAGGGGTTGAGAGAGGAGGCCGCCTTGCTGTAAAGTCTGCTGGAGGAGGGCAGGGTCGATCTGGAAAAAAAAGTGCGACTTCAGATGAGTGAGGAAGGGTGCTGATGAGGAGGAAAAGGAGAGGGACACTTGCAGGATGGTACTTGGCAAACAGCAACAGCCTAAGGCAAGAAACATCTTTTTGGTTATTACCTATCACAAGTTCTGGTGGCAGATATGCATAACAACAATATAAGAGCAACATCTAATATTCATATTTCAGTAAACCGTAGACAAACTGAATGGATTCGAACCCCAGCGTGCAGACAAGAAGTGTCCAAAACAACATTTTCATTTATTACTTTTCCAGCTGACTGAACAAAACTCATACTGGGCTCCCCATACAACAGCTCTGTAGCATCTCATTCTGCTGATTGTGCGGTAGTGGGATTTCTGGGTAAAATACCCAGTTTGCCGTCGCAGAGCAAAGGCTGCAAGATACCAATACATGAACCATCTACTACTGCTACTACGACAAAGCAGCTGCAGTAAACTCATCTGAACCGCGTCACTGCTGGACATTTAGTGACACATCTGCACGCCAAAACTAACTTTTCTCTCTTTGTGACAAACAAATCTCTTGACTATTAGTCAATGTCATCAGGGTGGTTTTGTATATTCAGTTGTATAAAAGAAATATGCAACTAAGATGAATTAGACCTGCCCTGCCAAAAATAAAGCTGCTGATACAGCAACAAATCCAAAAACCATTTTGCACAAACTAATCTATAATTCAGTACTAAAAGGTTCCGAGAAAATGATTAACAGCCTGGGTATAATTATAAAATTAAAGCCGGGGGATTGAAGGGATGCCTTTAAAGGCAGTTTCATGCGACGAGAGCAAAGAAATGCAACCAGATGAGATAAATAAATAACTATTATACAAGTAAACCATTAGATTAGACACTCAATAATCCATTTTCCAAAGCTGGCTGTCTGCTAACAAATTGCAAATATTTTGGAAATGTTTGTCTATAAACCAGAAGTGAGCATAATGGTACATTACGTATAATCATCTAATATTATGCCATGAAAAACTTAACACTATACACATATCGTGCGTGAAACTCTGCCCTAACATCCTGTACTAAGAACTTGATCCATGGCCAACAGAAAAGGCAGGGTGACGACACACACAGACAATAACACAGTTATTCAGTGGGAGGGGTCTGTAACCTGTAGTGTGATGTTGTTGATGTTGCTGGTGTCGATGCCAGAGATCTGGACGTTGGGGCACACCAGGTTGGCAGGAGTCAGCTGCAGGTGGATGCCATCCAGGGTGGTCAGGCCATCTGGGAGAGACACAGTCAGGTCTCCTGCAGCTGCAACACACACACACACACACACACACACACACACACACACACACACACACACACACACACACACACACACACACACACACACACACACACACACACACACAAAGATTTATTAACAGGGCTATGCCTGAAACATTCTGCTTCTGGTAAATCAGGTAATGTATTCAATGATGAAAGGAGAGAGGATTTTCTGGGAGATGTTTGCTTGTTGTGACCTGTGAACTTCTCTCAAAAAAATGCAGAAACACAGAAAACTGTGACTAGAAAACATCTCTGACAATCCCGACTGTCATGCTTTGCGGGCCTTGTGGAGAAAGTAATTTCATGGCAGCAGATGGTAGCCAGACTTTAGTCAACATATTTATCTTCAATGAATTGCAGTGTTTGGGAGAAAGTATGTGCATATTGTGTATCCAGAAATCACTGCTATGTAACACTTACGTATCACCAGAAACGAAACCAATAAATGCTGGTTTTTTTTTTCATTCTGCAAAGCCTCTCTCTATGTCAAGGTTTTTAGACCATTCATAAAGGCATTTAATCAACACTTCACACGACACACACAGCGAAAGCTTCGACGCTCAGCTGCTGAAGTGCTGAGATGCTCCTTCTCTGATACCTAGATGTTCTATCTGCCTCCAGAATGCAGTTAAGCTGAGTACAAACATCATGAGCGACTGTTTGGAGGCTATGAGGAGGATTTTTGGCATCGCGAAAAAGCAGCTGTGTGTTAAAAACAATCAAACAGCACATGTGATTGGAGGAAAGGGAGTAAACAAGAGGTGGCTTGTGGTGATAAAGCTTCAGGCCTTGTGATGAAATTCATGTCCTCCTGAGCAGCAGCGCCGATGCTGCCAACTGATTACAGACAGATTGACAGTGGAAATGATGATCCCTGCAGCATTTCAGTTACACCCTCCAACCTGGGTGCATTACTCATCGGCCTGATGTTACAATCAGAGGAAGTGCCAAATACCAATAAAATGTGTTGTTGGTGGGTCATACATAACACCTCAGAGCGACTCTTCGGGACAGAAAAATTTAGAGCTTCCGTTTTACTGTCTCGGGACATTTCATCCTCTCAAACTGATGCTGGCTGACCACAGTGAACTCTAACAGACTCCTGATTATCTTCTTGAGGCGCTGCTCTCCACCACTAAAATATGCTGATTTTCTTATCTTCTACGGCTCTGCATGATTAATTCTAAGCTAGTTTTTCCTCTGTGTGTTCTGTATGTGTGTGTCTTTGAGTGTACGTGTGTTAACAATCCCTACCTGACATGGAGGCGGGCAGGATGGCCTGTCCAACCAGCCCTGGCTGCAGTAGATTCTGGTCAAACTGACCTGCCAGGACTTGGTTGGCCGGGAGGTAAATGTTGGGGTCAGAGTTGGGTGTTTGTAGCAGACCTACAGGTTGAAGAGCCTCTGAAGCTGCCGGCTGCTGCCCCTGACCAGGAGCCACAGCCTGCCCAGTCCCTGGGTCTTGACCCTGACTGGCCTGAGCGGAGGATGAGGCAGACCGCTTGGACTTGTTTCTGTCACTGCTTGGCCGGAAGTGGCACTGGATGTGGGTTTTGCGGTGGCCTGAAGTTCTGAAGCGCAGTTCACAGAAGGGACATTTGAAGGGCTTGGAGCCGGTGTGGAGGCGCATGTGTACCTTTAAGCTGCCCTTCGTTGAGAAGGAGGTGTTGCACATGTGACAGCTGAACAGTTTCTGACCTGCACAGATAAGTAGAGTGTTAGGTGCAGTCAACTAAATATGACTTGTGGCTGCAATCAGGTAAGAAAGCTTTAAGCTTCGACATAAACACAATACATTTGTTTGCTTCTTTCTGAGAGACAGATGATAAGATGGCAAAATAAAACGCAGACCAACACTTATCAACACGCTATTTCTTGGTCTTCTTCTACTTCAACCTCAACTTTAAGTGACAAACTGCAGCGATGAAACTCTAACCTGTATGTGTCTTCACATGACAGTCCAGGGTGGATTTCACTGTAAAGCTCTTCCCACATTCATCACACTTATAAGGTCTTTCTCCTGTGTGGATCCGAATGTGCCTAAACAATAAAGCAGATGGACATTGGCAAATTTACAAGGTAAGATGAGGTTTAAGGTGGATAAAAAAAGACAGCAAGTTAGTGAAACTTAAGTTTGTAAGTGTGAAATAATGAAAAAACGATGACACAACATACAGCCCTGCCAGCGTTTACTGGTTATTACCCATGAGCACCGTTTCATCTCCTGCCTTTCATGTTACATGACTTTCCAAGAAATTGCATTCTGACTCTTCCCAATATGAAAACTTAAATGATAAATGTGGCTCACTGGTGAGTATCTGAGTTGTTCAGAAGAAGAAAAGTCAGAGCTCAGTTAAAAAAAAAAAGTGGATGGAACAGGTCCAACAGCACGGGCCGGCTCCCAGGGTTAAAACCTACATTTATTTCTACCACAAGAACAACTATTCCTCCAAATCAAACCGCTTTCACACACTTTCAAAACTATTTTCTCAATGTTAAACAGATAATCGAGAAACGTGACTTTTACTGCCATTTTCATTTCATCTTTAATTAGGGAGTCTGGCACATGATTGCCTCTGCGCACTGCACGGGATGACCTACTGACCTTTGATTGGCTTTGAGTGAGAGTGTTTTATTTATATGGCTGCAGTACTAAAATAAAATTAACCTTGGTGAACTCCCCAACACCAAGAAACTGAATCAGTACTAACTATAGTGACAATTAGCAGAGAGAGTAGTAAGTGCGTGCAGCAGTGAGTGTCTGCAGCGAGGTTACAGGATTTGGCTCCTTTGTTACATCAGTACAAATTCAAGCTGTGTGGTTATAGGAAAAAAGATCAATACTCAGCAGAAACATCTGGCTACACCTGTCCTCAAACTCAGCCTTTATGACACCACTGAAGAAATCTGAAGCCCGCTTCTACCATGTGACAATGTACGTACTTAAAGGGGAAGTTCAGTGTTTTTCAACCTGGGTCTTTATTATCATTATTGTGTCTTTTTGACAGCTGGTCAACTCTTCACTCTATAAACATCTAAAGTATATACAGAACGATCACAATTATTAAAATCAGAGTCAGGTTGAAAAATACAAGAATTTCCTTTGAGTGAATGTGATGTGTTGTACCTTTGTAGTGTATTTACTGTGTTCAAACTTTGTGTCATCAAGCCCTGTGGCCAAGCTGACACAGACATCATGTTTACCTGACGAGGTCGCTGGGTTTCTTGAAACTCTTGGGGCAGAAATTGCAGCAATTGGCAAACTTGGGCTCCGTCTCCAGCTCCACCGCCTTGTCTTTGATCTCGCTGATTCGATCCCTCTCGGCCGCCGACTGAGCGAGGATCCGCTCCGACACTGAGGCCTCCTCGCCGGGGTCCTTCGCCAGCTCGGCCGCCTGCTCCTCGGTGAAAGTGATGATTTCCAAGCCCCTCCTCTTTGATGTCTTTTGCTCCCCGTCCTCGTCTTCGTCCTCTTCCTCGACGTCTTGACTGTCCAGACCTATCACTGTGAGAATTGGGCTCTATTATCACCGTGTGTCTTTCAGTTACAGTACACTTAACGAGTAAAAATACACACTTATCCCAGCAGCAGGAAAATGACCTGAAACCCTAGATTTTCTGAACAGTCGTTGTAAACAACTTCAAAGCTTCTGTCCATTATTTCAAAAAACACAAAGATGAATTTGTTGCATGCTGACAGAGTGTATTTTAGCATTTCCCTTCATTTCTAAATCATTTTCACACTCTCACGTGTCACGAAACACTGGAACGGTACGTAGACACCCTTACTTTGATCCTCCACAGCATGCTCCTTCTTCATATGCTTTTTACACAGCAGGCTGGTCCTGAAGCTCTCATCGCACATGGAGCATTTGAAAGACTTGATGTGGATAATCATGTGTCGATTCAGGCTGCCGTTGGTGGTGAATGAGGCGTCACAAACGTTACACTTGAAGGGCTTCACTCCTGTCGGCCAGAGATGAGACAGGCAGGGTTTCACATTAAACTTTTTTAGGAGGTTTTCTGAGGAAAACCTCATTTAGAAGCAAAGTAAATTATGAAACTGGATGGCTTTTCCCACGCTGCTAATTTGCTAATTTCCTTTGCTAAAAGTCCCAAAAAAAGAAACTTTAATTTTCTTGAAGCATTATGTGTTGTTATTTAAATGACACTGTGTTCCAATCCTGCAGTCATTTCATCTTCAAAACAAATATTTTTCCATTCTAGGTATGGGTATAACACAACAGCTAACAGACTATTTTCTGCTTCCCCCGCGTATCTTAGATTGCACAGACACAGTGAGGACTGATAGTGGGAGATGATGGAGTAACAGTGCCTCCAAGTTTCATTTCAAACTTTTCCATTGCAATCGTGGTGTGAATGAAATACCTCTAGAGATAAGGTAATGCAATTGTTAGTGATTACATCGTTTCACATATTCCAATTTAAACACAACGGATTCAATTATTTAAAGCGTTCATGATCTTTGACTTTGGTCAAATCTAATCAGTGTAGGAAGGCATTTGGAGATTTCTCAGTGTTTGGTATGAAGCGCGCTCACCTGTGTGCGTATTAAGGTGGGACTTCAGCACTCCGGCTGACACAAAGGCTCGTCCACAGAGGTGACATCTGTATGGTTTCTCCCCAGTGTGGGAGCGAACGTGCTGCTTCAGATGGCTTGACTTTTTGAAGCCCTTATTACACCAACTGCACCTGGAAAGGGAAAAAAGGCCTCATAACTGTTGCTGTTGTTGACAATACCACTCAGAAACTGGCAGACCTGAACAGGTAATTAGTCTGTGTAGTCGTATGACGCATTGAGCTGATAATGGGCATGGTTCATTTTTATCAAAAAGAGAGGGTGAATACTGGAAACTCACAAAAATGTCATCAGGCAACCTTCTGTGCACACTATCTGCCTTCTTTGTAGTTTATTTTTAATCTCCACTCTCCATGTGTGTTCAGCAGCTCACACAGTAACACAGCGTGCACACACGTGTCTTTATCAAACGTCAGAGTATGCGCTTCCTACATAATATTAAAAAAAAAACTGCATTCTTTACCAGAATTCATCATAAACACCACTGAAACTCAAGTGCTATGACTTAATGCCACTTCCTGAGCACCATTCAGCACAGACAATGACAGCTATGTGTCCACAGCACCTGGAGCAGCTGGCAGGTGAAACAAAGGTTTTGTTTATTTGTTGTATGAGCAGGTATGAGCACCTGCTAATTATGCGGTGTGATGTTCTGAAACACCGAATACACCTTGAGTGACATCTGTGCCAAAGAAGGTCTGGGAATATGGATGCAACTTTTGTAGACACGAAAATATGGGGAAAAACATCATTATAATCGGGTTCTGAACGTAAAAGACTGACTTCATTATCTCATTTTTGGCCGACGCTTTGGTTCAAGTGTCTGATTCAGGACTGTCTGATTACACTTGATGACCAAATTAGCAACCAGACTCATTAGTTTCACCTCAGTATGTAATACACTCTTCTCTGAGCTTGTGTGTGTCTGTATATGCGTTTCCTTCTTGTTCACAGGGAACTCTCACTGCAAAAACCCTCCAGGTTTGCCATCCACCCTCACTAGACCTGCATTAATATCAAGTTGATGTCAGGGAGAAAAACATTACATGTGTGAGAACGATAAAAATAATATTTTGCTATCCATCTCCAAGGATGTCCCTTGTCAGAGCTGCGCATCCTGGCCAGTGGGAATGGCGAAGAGGATGTAAGGCTATTTATTTTAATCAAATCACCATAATGAATTAAAATAAATCCATAAAAGCGCAGATGTTTGCCCGACCTGTTACTACCTTTCACAAAAGTGTGCAGTCTGTTAAAAGGTTTTTGGTAGGTCTGACATACGGATGGAAAAGGCATTAAAACAAACTGAGGAGATGCTTTAGATACGTGGGCAAACATGAATGTATCCCTGGGGCATGTCTGCACATGGTACTGCTTTATCTGGTATCTGGAGAAACATTTGGAATGAAAGATGCTGATAACAGAGGCAGGTAAAGTTATTAAAGGCGGCCATTGTGAATGCTGTAAACAATGCCTTCTGTTTCCCCGGGCTCAGTGTTTATGAGAGTGCCTCTCATCAATCTGCTCTGAGCACTGAAAGAGATTTGTTTGGATTATAATTATTATTATTATTTCTATTATAGAGCACAAAAAGACAACGCAAGCACTGCAATGGGGGAAAACTAAAATCCGACAAACCGACAACGAAGAAGAAAATGACTCAGTCCTGAGGTGCATCTCTGAAAACAGACTGTCTCAGGGTACGCTAATATGAAAACACCAGTAAAAATGTCTTCAAGTTCTTGTGCATACTGATCCAAGTCTCAGTATGTAGATCGCGTTTAGACCTGCTAGGGCACTGCATTTAATCTCGACCAGCGATCATCAAGTAACCCTTAGCAAGAGGAAAAACAGGAGCACACGAGCAGTTGACATCCAGAGATGGTGAACATAAACGATCGCTGCAGCGCCACGGTTCATCGGGCTTGAGTGCAGCGCAATCAGGCCTAAATGGTGAAATGAATGGACAGAAGCTGCGTCTGAGTTACCTGGGGTCTGATGAACTGCTCTCAAAGTACTCTGCGAGCGCACTGTAAGATTTCCTGGTTGGATGAAGCAAAAATTGAACTCTTTGTCTGAATGCCAGCTACTTTTCACGGTTAATACCGTGCCCGTTGTGATGCAGCATGATGACTGCAGAGAATTGAAGGGACAATGAGTGGAAACAAGGCCAGAACTGGCAAACATCCATTTTTTCAGGACACCTCAAAGCATTCAACCGAGACAACAGGAGCAGTTATCGGGAATATCACTGATATTCACTGACTGACTGATCAAGATGCCCTTGAATGACCCAGCAAATGTTGGACTTGCGAACCGTAAGGTTCACTAATATCTTCCATCTATTCTGAGAGAGTTTGAAAGGATCTATAAGAAAGAACGGCAGAAATTACCAGAGAAAAATACAGGTGAGAACACTTGAAGCTGTAATTACCACTACTGGTGCATTACAAAAGAAATAAGTCAGTATAAAACCTGTATGTTCTCTTGCTGTTGTCCTCGGTGTCATCCTGGTAGTCCTGTGTTTCAGCAGTCAGCTGAAGCTCACCCTGACTGCTCTGCTGAAGAAGCCCATTCGTCTGGATTTAAAAAGACGAATCAACAAAATACACTTCCCTTAATACGGACAGAGATATGTGGAGAAAAGCATCATTAGTATTAGCAAGCGTCTCATATTTGATTCAGATATAAGGAACATTTTTGAGGAAATGCTCTTATTCACTTAGTTATTATATGAGAAGATCGATTAGCTTAGCTTAGCATAAAGACAAGAAGCAGGGGGAAAAAAGGCTAGCCTGGTTCTCTGATGCTCCCCAATTAACATGTCTTGCTGGCTCAGGCTAGCTGTTTCCCCCTGCTTCATGTGTTTATGCTAAGCTAGGCTAACTGCCTCCTCCCTCCAGCTCTGTACTTACATGGTATCAATCTTCTCATCCAAGCCCAGCAAGAAAACAAATAAGCATATTTCCCAGAATGTTTTATAGTCACTAGTTGTATAATGTTTCATACCCTCTACTCTTCAAATAAAACTATTCATATTGTGTTATTTAAACCAGTTATATAATATATAATATAACTGTAAAGAAACCTAGAAAATAATGAGAATTAAAACAATTATCCAGCAACCCTGCATCCTACATAATCTATGACTAAGGCAGGCCTATTAATCAAGCAAATCTTTGCATCAGTTAGCAAATGAACTCCATCTATAGTATATTCTACTGCATTGTACTTTCATTACAGTTTCATAGGTTCTTGTACCATCAATATGCAAATTTGCAATATGCAGCTACTTGCTCCAAAACTGAATCTAATTATGAGCTCTGTAAGGGAAGCCTGTGCTGCACATTCAGAACAAAAATTAATGTTCTACTGGACCGAAAACCATCTTAATTCAATTAAATCTCATTAATAAAAACAATTCCGAACGTATTCTGTTTTCTAAACGTAAGAATTGAAGTCCAGGTGAATGTCAGTAAGGGCTGAGGACACACATGGAGGCCCATGACTCACCACCTCAGCACTGGAAACGTGGAGCAGATTCGGGGGGTGATAGCTGGAGGACAGGGCCTGAGACTCCAGGGTGCTGGAGTCCTGCAGCTGCTGAATGGTGGAGAACTGGGGCTGACTGTAGCTCGATTCAGTGATGGTGAAGCCTGGAGGGAGCCAACGGAGAATGATCAGTCCCTAAGTTACTGATCAGATTTAAAGGTACTGGGGTACACTGGTGCATAGGTCGACTGCAATATTGGCAGCACATGTCAGCACAAATGCAGTTGAAAACTCAATAAAGGCCAAATCTTTCTCTGAGCAAAAATGATCATTAGAAACTATGAAATCTAGGTGCACCTTAGGTTTGTGCAACTTTTGCACAACACAGCAAAATAACAGGCAGAAAGTTGGCCCGCAAGCAGGGAGCACGGCTTTCATTGATTTTAAATTACTGAACTTTGAGCAAAATACCATCATTCATGAAAACTGCTGACACCAATTACCGACCAGCACAGGGATTAAACGTGCTAGATGATATACAGTCTTGAGTCTGTTACTGCAAGAAATCTGAACGCCAACAGTCTAAAATCCCTCCAAAAACAGACAAGGAACTTAATGTGACCACGATAACTGTTGAAGTGCTAATGTGTCATTAATGAATGGACTGAAAGAAACAGTTACAAGAGAGCAGCTGCTGATGATCATCACTATGGAACCAGCAAAGAATGAACACATCATCTGCTGATGTCATGATTGCTAACAATAGGTAGCGCAGGTGTTATATGTAACAGTGGCCAGTTCCTGGATGAACATGAACAACAGGTCACTATTGTACATGCTGTGCATTTTAACAGCAAACAAGAATGCTTGAAAGCAGAAACACCTGCTTTTAATAATAGACAGGTTTTATTGAATATTTATTGTCTATTTTAACTGTTTATGATCTGCTTTTGTATGACTGTTTTGACTGTTCTGATATTGTTTTTTTGTTTTGTTTTCAGCGGTTTGCTCTCTACTCATGTGGCCGTATATTGTTCATAATGTTATCTGCTGTGAGCTCTCTGACTCGTGTATCTCTTGGTACTGTGCATGAGCAACCAAACTAGTTTCCCTTCTGCTGATTTATAAAGTTATTACATTGCAGATGCTTTTGTCCAAAGCCACTTACTTACTTAGAATTTAATTTATGGGTTGAAAATACTTAACTTATCCTTTGAAATTCTGTGTTTCAATATTCAGTCTAAATTCCAGGTCTGTTCTAGACATATAAAAAGGACGTAGTTGGTACAGAAAAGGTAAATGCTGTCAGTGGGTGATGCTGCCTGCAGCCACTGGCTAAAGTCTACTGTTCTGACTCCACAGGATCCAAGCTGCCAACAACAGTTGCTTGGCATGGCGGGAACTTGGTGAGTTAGTTTGGCAGGAGTAAAGGAGCAACCATATGTCTGAGAGCACTGCACTGGATTAAGAGTTATACAATGGAGAGGGTAAGAATGGAGGCGGAGAGACACAAGACATTTCCACAGATGGTACATGTACTATGACCAAATTAACGGTTTGTTGTGGGAATTGGAGTGAGTCAGGTTTTTTTCCCCACAACCCAAAACTGCTGTATTCACTGGCAGACTGGCGAAGCTGAAAGAAAGCCTGTTCTGTCGTTAATGTTTTCGTTTGATTTCTTTTTAATGACAATCTAAAGAGAAAGATTTTACTACTGACATGGTTTCTCGCGGCCAACATTTGCACACTGCACAATCAATTAACTCTCATAGCAGAAAACAATGCAGGGTAATTACAGGAATGATGAGTGACTAGTTACAGCTCATTATCTCGTCACTTTTCAATCAGACAACATGTGTTTTGAACAATACAAGCTGACTACACCCAGATTTTCTACGTCTCTGTCGCATATAAACACACACTCAGATGTGTACTCTCATACATTATATATTAGTTTGAGAACTGTTTCTGTGTGTGCGTGCGTGTGTGTCTGTACCTTGTGTTAGTGCTTGCTGGTCAAAGGCAGGCTGAGGGAGTGCTGGTGTCTCAAATTGGCTGATATTCTGAGGCAAAGCATGTTGGGTAGTCACGTACGAGTCTGTAACCACAGAGAAAGAGATGCAGCAGTACAGCAGGTGAATGTGGTCGTTACAAAGATTGATAAAGAGGACGTTTTCATGAATTTTGTTATGCATCTAGTAAAGATTTAAAAAGGACCACAGACTTAAAGGTACAGTGTGTAGGATTTAGGGGAATCTATTGGCAGGGTATGGTCACCTGAAAATTAGCACTACTGTGTTTCTACAGTAGCCCAGAGTGGACAAACCAAGCACTGGCTCTAGATGTAATCTGTTGTTACTTTTGTCATAATTGGTGAAGTTGGCCACTGTGCTTCCATGGTTCTCTATTCGATACAAACAGTGTCTCACATGTGGAAATAATTCTATAAAAGACACAGTTCACCCTGCAGAGTCATGCAAACTGTGCAAACTGGGGAGTTCATAATAACAATAATTTTGGTTTTACTGCAAAAATGAAAGAGAAAAAAATAAGAGGTTAGACTAGGTCTTTCTCACTACTGTAGAGGTTGCTTTTAGGGAACGATATGAAAACACTACATTCAAGGCGCTTGTATCCCCCCTATAAATTTTAATACTGTATGTCCTTTGTATGCAGGGTAAATTACCATCTACCATATACAGTATTTAAGTGTCATAAAATATACATAGCTCAGGTCACTGAACCTGACTATAAGACATGCATTTTAAAACCAAAGCGGTTTGGTGTTTTAGAAAGGCCAATTATAAACTAGCCACAAAAGTTAACTGTGAAAAAGTTTCCAGAGATCAACTAGGCTGATCTGCTTGGTCTGACTGGTCTTTGCAGATGGACTTCAGGGTTTGCCAGGCCATACTGTGACTCTCCTCCATGTGTTGAAGCTTCACTGGAGCTGGTGTATTTAGCCATATTCTGGTTATCTGAGAGTGTCTGTATACTGAACAAACAGACCACAGAGATGTGCATCACACTGCAGGAGTGGTTTGAGAGGTTTTCATTGCAAGAAAAACACACATACCCAACACCTTTGTCATAAGATGATGATTTTTTTCTTATTTTTTGATAAAATCTAAAAAAATCCAAACAACAGCTTTGTGATAATAAGGATTAAGCAAATCTATGTCAAATTTCAGGCCAAAATGAGATGCTACACATCTCTCTGGGCCTGTACCCAGTAGACCTGTTCAGTAATCGATTCACAATGTGGTACCCCTGGCCATCCCTCTGGCCCCGCTGCGGCTTACCTTCACCTTGTACAAGAGGTTGGTCAGTCAGTGGTGCCTCCAATGTCACTTGTTGACTTCCATTCACCACCTCTGTCTGGCCCAGTCCCAGCATGCTTTGCTGCTCTGCCGATGTAGCAGGTGGTTGCTGGAGGGAATCTCCCTCTATTTCTACCTGCATATCATGGGCCACAGTGCCTCCTCCTAAGGGGTCTTCTGTTGACTGGGGCTGCAGCTGCTGGGCCAGTTCATACCTGGTTTGGCAGAACAAGAAAGGTAGCTTTGAACTTTCTGGTTTGTATACAACTTCCTTGTCACTGCATATCTGATGCTCCTAAGTACATGGCAACAAACGCAACCACGAACAAACGCCCAGACAAAGGCCAAACCTGTGCGTCTTCATGTGCTTCCTGCAGTTGGGTGAGGACTTGAAGGTCTTCTGGCAATAGGGGCACATGTAAGGTCGCAGGTCACTGTGTGTGGTCATGTGGCGTCGCAGGCTGCCGCTGGTGGTGAACGTGGTGTCACACATCAGGCACTTGTACGCCTTCAGGCCTGAGTGGGTCCTGATGTGGGCCTTGAGGACTCCTGAGGAAGCAAAACCCCGGCTGCACTGCACACACTTGAAGGGCCTTTCCCCTGTATGAGACCTGCGGTGATAAAAGGATGACAAGACGAAGCTAGTTAGGAATAAAACTGCAGTCTCAGGATTTAAGTGGGACACAAAGTAAACAGCAGTACCGCGTTATCAAAAACACTAATACTAAAAACTTAACATTTTCCTGAGGACAAATTAAACGAATAGTTCATTGCCCCTTCAGGTCCACCAGCGAATTGAGGGAACTGTCCCTAGTGGCAGATATGGATCCTCTGTTTGAGCTCATTCATCTAAACCTGCCAACAAAGAAGATGAATAGAGAGGCGCGGCTATCTAAAGGCACTGCAAGGATGACGGCGCCATTCTTTAGATTAACCTCTCAATACTGAAATGAAGACAAATGCTTGGAGTCTGTCATAATGCAAAGGCTAGAAAGTTCAACAGAGATACGTAGATCAGAGCGGCTGAGCACACAGGATACTTATTCTTAGTGTTCTGTCAATATTGTATTCTATGCATGACTGATGGGCGCATTTTAAAATTAGTCTTTGCACTGTTCATTTATAGTATGTCGAGTATTAGAACAAGCCAATGATGAGAAAGTACATATCTCCAAAGTACTTTTAAATACAGTAACTGCTTTGCATTAAACAGGCATATCAGTACACGTACTAATAGAATCATTTGACCATTCTCATTTAATGGGAAATTGGGGGTGCTAAATGCTGAACACCACTCCTCTATCCTCTTTGTCGCTACTCTCCTCTCCTGTGTTGCATCAATTTCACCTCACTTCTCATGGTACTTTCGCACACCAAATTCATCAGCTTTGTCAATAGAACTTCTCCTCCACCGCTTTCTCCCCCTCCTCTAACTGATGACTGAGCTTAAGTCTTCAGCTAAAGCAAACTTAGCAGGCTGAACGTTGTTCCCTGGTGTTCTCTGACATGATTATCTTGGCTAAGTTTGTAAGAAGCATTTAGAACAGTTTCAAAAGACTTGCTGCTCTGTCCTCGTGAACACTCCATCAATCTCCCAGTGAATCCATTGGTAAATGGTACATGGATTGTATTTAAATAGTGCTCACTCAAAGCGCTTTTTCAACACAAATGCACTCACCCATTCACACACACATTCGTACAGCAGCTAAACCACAGCCACCTCTAGACACGAACGGAAAGGGACACTCTAATCAGTAAGGTTCATCCACTGGGGACCAGAAATAACCACAAAAACTGCTGGCAAGTCATACTCATCAAACAGTACCCGTACTTGTTGGAGATGCCCATGCTTTTGGTTAGGCTCACTGATATATGGGTCTTCCCCATGGCTCCATCCTGGGCCCCTTTTGTTCTCTGTATAAATCCCACTACACTGCATTACCCACAAATCCAACACTTGAAACCACGGTGTCATCTTCCATCACCTACTATCTTGTCTCTCAGACATAAAGTGGATTGTTCTTTTATTAAAAAATAAAAAAAACACTGCTTATTTTTTATGCCACTTTCAATGTTTTATGTATCTTATTTTGTTCCATCCTCTGTACTTTTATGTCCCTGATTTTATCTAACTATAGTGCTAAAGTATCATGTAAAGCTGTTGTTGTTTTGAAAGGTACTAAATGAGTTAAGTTAATTTTTATTAATATTACTTTATTACAATTTTCAGCTGTAACACTGACAATTTAACCCGTGAGAGGTGTATGATGAAACATTATGGAGTACTCAAAATACATTCAGAAAATGCATCTATTTTCAGCAAAAATCATTTGTACTGCCCTGAAAAACTGAAACTCTTTTACATGATGTACTGGACATGCAGTGTTATAAAGAAGCTTTACCTGACATGCTGTTTCAGATGGCTTGATTTCTTGTAGGCTTTACTACAGAACTGGCATTTGTATGGCCGGTCGTTGCCCACCACCTCCAGGTACTGTTGGAAAGCCAAGCGAGGGTTCTGGGATGGGATGAGGCCTGTTAAGCAACATGTGGACAAGAATATGTGGGCTTCCATGTGAAATGACATTCCATTGTGTACAGAAACACCCAGCAAACATGAAGAAATATCAGCAAGAAAGCAATGAATACAAATGTGCCTGTCAACATGGGCTCTTACCGAAGTCAGTGATGAGGATGGGTTCCTGCAGGGGGATGTCAGGCAGAGGTAGGTTACTCTTGGACACTTTGGCTTTGCTGGTTTTTCGGGGAAACTTGTGCTTCTTCTGCTGTAAGCTTTTGAAGTGAGAGGCAATGTGTGTTTTCCTGTGGCCTGATGTACGAAAGATCTTGTCACAGTGAGGACAGGGGAAAGGACGGACACCTAGGGAAAGTGAGGAAAAAACAGCGCTTTTGGAGAATGAGTATTTAGAGAATTAGACTGATTCTGACGTCATTTGAAACAAAAATCACAACAACAAAAAATAAGCTACACAATATATTTACTACATTTAGACTTGCTGTCCCTTAGCCAATCTAAGTAAATAATATGAAATTCACACATAAACCAAAAATGGAAGCAAGCTCATATACTTTTATTTAATTTTTGTCTACAAAAGGTTACAAAGCCTTTCAGTTAGCAGCAGACAATATATACTTCTATGAAACCAAATTACAACACAGGGAAAAGTGACAAAGATATGAAACTGTAAAGCCTCAGTGAGAAACACAGCTGAGAACACATTTATCAAAAGCCTTAGCTCAGAGCTAACACATAACCAGAACTAAAGTAAACACCTAATATAGACAGTGCCATTACATAGCAATTAAAGAGACAAAACCTAATGCACAGACGCACATAATAATTTAACTGTTACACAGTTCTGTTCGTTCACACTAATGCTGACATTTCATGTCCACGGGATGACTTTACGGTAATCTCTTTCAGAGAAGAAGCAAAAACAGAATGATTGCACGAATGATTGCAGGAACACGAATGCAAACAAGGGCTCTAACTGTAGCAGCACCACTATATTTACACAGGTCCAGCTTTTGCTGTATAATTTATATTAACATATAGCTGAATACTAAAAGACAGACTGCCTGTCAGGACACTGAAAACATTGTTGAAACATGTTGAAAGTTCATGTATGTGTAATGTTTAACATGTGCATGATGTGATATGAGGGACAAGCAGAGTAAGTGTGTTCAAATGCTCATTTTTACTTTGGCTTTAAATGTAACCGTTTCATGAAGTGGACCTGCTTCTCACCTGTATGCAGACGCATGTGTACTTTCATGCTGCCAGAAGTGGAGAAGCACTTCAGACAGCACTGACACTCAAAGGCCTTGATACCCGTGTGCGTTTTCATGTGTGCTGTGAGGGTACTCTTGACAGCAAAAGCTCTGAAGCACTGTTTGCACTTGAAAGGCTTCTCGTGGGTGTGGATGCGGATGTGGCGAACAAGATCACTGGGCTTCTTAAACTCCTTGGAGCAGTATGGGCAGCCATGCCAGCGGACACCGTTCTCCTCCCTGATGGAGCCTAGAAAGGAAGGCAGAGTGAAGCGGCTGTCCAGTCGATGGCTCGATGCTGCAACTGAAAGCTGTTTTTATTAGGAATTTATCCATCGTTACAAATCATGAATTGCCCAGTTTATTAAGTCTGAAAAATGAAATGGACATATAAGACAGGCATGTACTTTTCAAGCTGCAAATATTTGGTATATTTACTAAATAAATGATTAACTGATTAATCAGTATTCTTAAATATAATTGGTAGAGATGTTTGGTGCCATGCTTTACTCCCTGTTATATTCCCCCTACCTGGCATTTGTATGGGTTTCTTGAAAATGCTCCTTTTCCTCTCCCTGGCCGGTTTGTCAGGACCTTGTACTTTCTTGCATTCTGCAGCAGCGCCCTCAGTGGCCTGGTTCTGAGACTCTCTGGATGTGCCGTCACCCTGCGGCTGGACCACACTCAGCCCGCTGTTCTCCAGAGCTTGCTACAGAAACACAACAGCAAACACCACAGCTTAAAGGTGCCTTCATGTACTACTAAACCACTTTTCAATTCCTAAAAGAATCCTAAACCTTATCACATCAGGAATTATTATTACTATCGATTCAACAATTTGATGTATGGTGGTAAGAATGAGGCAAATTTTGAGAAGAAATCGGCCAACAAAAACAAAGCCATGGTTCAAAGCTCAGTGATAATCACATCCTTTGTGTTGGAGAGCAGAGGCCCCATTCAGCCCTCCAGCAGTATTCATTTTAAAGCTTCCTGGTCCAAATTCATAATCATACTGTCTCCTTCTCCTTGGATGGATCAGGATTCCACCACTGTGAAAAATCCTGGCATTCAGTCACCAAAAGAAAGCAAATCATTTATGTTCAAGCAAACAGTAGTTCAGGGACTTTTTGGAAAACACGTTCTTTTCATCTCTTTCTCTGTACTCAAATATATCCCCACTGTGAGCCCCACCATCTCCATTGAAATCATTTCCACATAAACAGCTCTGCTAACTTTTTTGAGATCTAAACTGACACCTGCTTACGTGTGTGTGTGTGTGTGTGAGTGTGTGAGCTCCTGTGCCTAACTGCTAGATCTACACACAGACAGAAAGGCAAAGGAAATTGTCTAAATTGTGACTTTTTGTCCATCTTCATATCCAGGGCATGTACTGAGTTTTGTTCTGATCGTCTAATTCAGTGAGTGGGTGAACATCCTTCGCTCACCTGCAGGATGTCCTGGTTGATGGCAGTTTCCATAGCAATAGCTGGCTCTGGAGGTTGGGGCTGCGCTGTCTCTCCGCTGACCTGTTCAGACAGCTCTAAAAGTTGCTGAATGACATCTGTTACCCCCTCGCCGCCCTCTGATCCACCAGGAGCCTGACCTGTTGGCTCTGTCTCCTGAGGGTGAGGAGAAGGAGGAATGGACCAAGAAGGAAGGAAGAAAGAAGAAGACGAGGATCAATGTGACAAAGGGCCACTTTGACATATTATGTATCGGGCCAACAAAGACCGTTGTTATGGTTAGTATGTGAATTTGTCACTCATGAAGCATAAGATCTTAATTCATCTATCTGTGACTGAAAAGCCTCTGGCTTCAATACTAACAGAACCCGTGACTAACTGTGGGGCAAAAACCGCAGTATGTCTCATTATACTCTTTCACAAAAGAATAAATATGCAGGAACATGCTCAGTGTGAATGCTGGGCATGTGAAGTGTTCCTGTTTCCTGCATACTGCTCTCTTACCGGAGTGCTGGAGGGCACCTCAATAACAGAGATGTGCATCTTGCTGATATGGGCATTCAGACTGCCCAGCTTTTTGAAAGCACAGCTGCAGTCCATGCATGGGAACAGTGGGACGCCTTTAGTCTGTAAGAGAGGACAAAACACATACAAGACATTATCCCGAGCTGCCATGTCTATGTTTTGATGTTAAAGCTTTGAAAACATGTTATTTCCGAGAGAAATGTATGATAATCATGAGAAACTGGTAAATACCAACTGAACTGAAAACATCATGTTGTAGTTCAAGCTGTGAATAATGGACAGACATAAGCTGTTTGCTTGTTAATGGCCTTGGCATGAAGGCTGCACACACAGTTTGATTAAGACGCCAAAGTTACATGAATACATTTGTCCCAAAAAACTGGGAAAGTAGTGGAATGTTCCAAAAACACCTGTTTGGAACATTCCACAGGTAAGCAGGTTCATTGGTAACAGGTGATAGTATCATGATTGGCTATGAAAGGGGCATCCTGGAAAGGCTCAGTCATGGAGCCAAGGATGGAGAGAGGTTCACCACTTTGTGAACACATGATTGGATAAAGGAGATTAATACATGGGCTCAGAAACACTTTATAAATCTGTTGTTGGTAAACACAGCCTGTTTGCAGTCTCTTTTTTGGCCTGTCAAATGCAAATTCCACAAGAACTGCTCAAGAGTGTGAACGCTCTTTTCTAGGTATGAATTATGAGCGCTTCCATCCCCTCAAGCAGTCAGTTACTATGAACTGCAGGATCATCTAATGGATGCAAGTGGAATATGTTTGTGAGAATGTGAGGAAAGAGCTCCAGTAAGGTGTCATCACTGTCATGAAGATAGGTATATGGCAGCTGGGTTAAGAATGAGCGTGCACGGGTGTGGAACATACAGGAAAGAGTGGAATAGATGTCACATAAGGGGATGGTGAAGAGTGAAAGTAGAGCTCGCAACAGTGACGAAAAGATGAGGACAGAAAGTGGGTGTGAGGAAAAAGAAGAGCAGCAAGACAAAACTGTGAGACACGTAGGTGGAAGATTTTGGGATGTTGAAACATATCTGGTGGTAGATGCCAAAAGGGACATTTGGGGATAAGGAATATTAAAAAAATGGATGAAATTCAATATTTTTCTTCAGGAAATTGAAGGCAGCAAGTTCAGTAGGGTCACACACTGAGGCTGAAACTGCCAGTGCAAAAAAAATATCTTAAAATGTAAACTGTCAGCATTAGAGCTGTCACTGAAGTTCAGCCATTTAAAGCTGCTGAAGTATCAGGTAAAGCTGGAGCACCAAAAGAGTCTGTTAAAGTGTAATAAACGAAAACAGTCGAAATCCATTCAGTATGATTACTGAAAGACTAATAAAAAGTTTTTGGAAACTCAAGAAACTTAAGATTAAAAAAGTGAACCCACACTCTGTGTACTGCTAATGCATTACTTTATTGTTAACTGTCATAAAACAATAACTAATAAGCAGAATTTGCCTCTAACAGCAGCACAGTTCTACTGGCAGTGCTTTATACACAGATACACAACTGCAAACTCAAATTAAATTTGTTCATGACGTCCTGTGAGGATTAGTGATTTATGATGTTTGTGAAATTCAAATTTAAATGCCATGAATGTGCCTCCACCCTACATGACCAAATGCTGTACTGGGTTTATCCGTGATGATTTTCCTCCTCTGGCTCCTCTGCTCATGCCATCTATTGCAAATAACGCCCGACCGTAATTTATTCATAATGTCAGTCAATCTTAAGGACAAACTCTACGTGGAACAGGAACGCTGAAGGACACTTGTGAAAATTGGATGCATTATTAAAACGGTAAGGCTGTTTGCCTTTCCAAAACTAATTCAATCAACAGGCTTTTAGCATGGAAAACACAATCATGTGAGCAAGGAAGAACAGAAATCCAGAATTGGTTCAAACCTATTTTGTTATAAAGACAAAGGAACAATGTAAATAAAGGTCTCATTTGACCAACTGAACCTCTGACAGAAAATGATCGTATAATATTTCACTGTGTTGACACTTTCTCTGTAGACAATCACATGAAATACCACCATAACCAAGCTCTGCCCTAAATGACTGAATGAGGCTGAGTCTCCTTGCTATCTGCAGTAGGATTCTGGGTAAAGTATTTACCCTGCCTATCAATCCACAGCAGCCAAGCATATATCAATATATGCTGGAAAGATACAAACACTTCAAGCGTGTATTAGATCACCTGGGATAGGTTCGTGTACAGTAACCTGACTGGCATTCAGTACTTCCCACTGAAGAATGGTGGGGTGTTACAGGAAGTCACTGATCTTTACTAACATGACTACAGCCGCAGCTCTCTTCAGCTGTATATAAACAGAGTGATGTTTTGGGCTAAATGCTAATGCAAATGACGCACAGTGGCGATGCTAACACATTGATGTTCAGCATGTAGAATGTTTACCATGTTCGTCTTAATTTGCTGTGTCAGCGTGCTAACATTTGCTAATTTGCACTGAGTCCACGGCACAGCTGAGGCTGATGGGACTGTCATTTACTTTATAAGTACGTTAGTTATTAACCAGCTATCCATATTATTTAGTTAACACACCTACGGACCACCGTGACAGCAATTTCAGATATCTTTTTTCTGAAACCTTCAGAATCTGTAGCCTCACTGGTAAAAACCCAGGTTTTATCTATTTCCCAGCTGGCACTGGCAGCAGTCAGCCAAATGAGCATGGAGCTTGGTGTGCGAGCACAAAGCGTCTTTTATGTTTGAGGGCTTTGTTACCGCTTTGATTAAACGCACCAGCACTGAGGATTGTGCCATAATCCACTGATGGTGGACCCACTACACCTCCTGTGATGGAGACCATTGTGCTGTTTTACAATCAGGCTGGCAGATAGCTGACCCAGTCCAGACTGACGGCACTTTATTGGAAGCAGTTATCAACTAGGAGCTAGGAGCTACTCCCACCGCCATCACTCCACCCATTAATGGACTTTATTAACAAACCCTAAAAAAGGACACTCAAACACAGGGGAATTCATTATCTGTCAACAGGCACATTTAGCCACATGGGGAAGACTCTGATGTGTGCAACTCTTTCCACCTCTCAACCACAGTTTGGCAGAGGAGAAAGTGACCCCATGGACAGAGCACTGCGAGAGACCAAAGTCCAGGCTAAATTAGGATGGATAAATCAGGATCAGGGCTCCTTAAAATGGGCTGCTGTGAAGTGTTTACAAAAGAGAAGAACCAGATGAGGAACAAAAAGCTGCAATTTCACCTCATTCTGCTTCCAACAGGCCAACAAAATGGCACGGTGTCCTGCTGCTCCCAATGTAACGAGCTGTGAGGCAGGAGGGCTGGTAATTTAGTGTGCGAGTGAAGGAGGCGTGCAAAAAGAAACTGCAATGTCTTGGACAACAACTGGAATGAAAGAAATGATCCTGAATTACCAAAACCTGGTAAACAGCACGGAAAGCACAAGATATTTCCTCTGCATGATGAACAGCAGTATGAGTGAGTCCATAACTTGAAGCCTTTTACCAGTCTTGACTTTACTAAAGCCAGGACAGGGAGCACCTCTGCAAGCAAACAACAAACACTGGACTGTCAGCGATATTTTCAAATTAAAAGCACCATTCTATACACAACAGAAACACTTAAGGATCAGTGTTTTCTCCAAAATTGTGTAGTCTTATGTCATTGAATGAAGTGTTGGAGTGCTTAATCGAAGGAGAAGACAACACTGAAACAACACTGTCTATCTGATCAGCCACTAAATGAAAATCAGATGTTTCCGAAATGAATCACTTGGCTCAAGAGATTTTTAAGTGTAAGTGACAGTGACAGTGTGAAAACATGACCTTTGGCAGATGATAAAAGCCACAGGAATTAAAACTGACACTGATCATCATCACAAGACGCTCAACTCCAAGAGGATCCAAGTAGTGATGGAAGTGGCTCACTTGTCCCTCCGTTTCAGACAGTGACCAAAAATGCATGGCAATCTGAAGATGGATTCAAGGTCACTTCAATTCCTCTACTTTCGATGAGCAAGAAAACCTGACAAGAAGCCTGTCGTTTCATTTCAACTGAAATCTGCACAAAGTTTGGATGGAAAAATAACTACTGTGAGAATTGGAAGGAAAACCTTCTGCACAGTTTGTTGTTGGGCAGCTTCTTTTATTGCTGTGATACACAACTACCTCTTCACTGGTGGATCCCATCACACAGAGATATCTCCTCCGCCACAGTATTTGAGATACGAGTGTTTGAGTATTTCGCTTTCAAACGGGCAGCACTGTGCTCTTACCTCAGAATGAACCCTCTGAACGTGGGAGTGCAGGTTCCCCTTCTGGGAGAAGGACGCCGGGCAGAACATGCAAAGGTGAGGTTTCTCTCCAGTGTGTCTCACCATGTGAGTCTGCAGCACCACCTTCTGGTTGAAAGCCTTGCCGCAATGTGTGCACTTGTAGGGCCTCTCACCTGAAGGGAAGGTCAAACACAGATCAGACTGTGATGCCGGAAACACTGAGGACAGTTTGACTTTACTGCAGTTTCTAGAATCTAAATGAATCATTTGAAATTAATACCCTTGGTTATTAATCATTAAAATCACATTACTTAAAGCTGCCTTTGAGGCAGATTAAACATTTGATATTTGAACTGCTAAATTACTGCGACTTTTTCAAGCAGAAGCATTAACTCTTAAAAAAATTACTGACTCGCTCCTTTTACTTTGGTAAAACTGCTGCTTCTTTCTTCTTATTAGCTGAACAAAATTCCCCAATATAGTAATTTATTGAGATACTATGAATCTTATATCTAACATATATACAGTTTATATCAGGTATGGCTGCATTTTTTTTATAGCAATTTAGACCAAAAAATACACACAACACCCCGCTTGTGTCCATCTTCATGACTTAAAAGAGTTTCATGATAATAATTCATCCTGCAATACCAATGACATATGAAAGTACTTCATTTTGTACTCGTTTGATGGCGTAATTTTGTCACCATGGCACCAACATAAGGCCATCACTGGTATTATTTCCAGGCCTAAATAAAGATATAATCTTGCGTTGTGTCAGAGAGAGTGAGGGAACAAGGGTTTGTGGGTTTGTGTGTGTGTGTGTGTGTGTGTGTGTGTGTGGTCCCCCAAAGCGACTCTTCACTTCATCAGCTTGAGAGCTGTTTGAGATTCGAGGCACAGAGGAATCAACTCCATCCAACCCAGACCGGCTGAACAAGAGCGTATCCATACAACAATATTGGAATTTAAACTGGAAATCAAAATTCTACCCACACGACATCTCTGCGTGACAGCTGAGCGATGACCTGAGCTGAGGTGTGCGAGGGTAAATGCAGCAAAGTGCTCAGGAGTTGGTGTTGTTACGTGACGGAGTTAATCAGGGAAAACTCAATCAGAGGACTTCCAGTTTATTAAGACAAATGCAAGGCTTCAGTTATATAATACTGCCGAGAATTAAATTCAAGGGCCGAGAGCAAACTCTCCTGTTTGTCCCACTGCTGCCCCTCTGAGCTGCGACCGAGCCGGGGCCCACCCGCGCCTTAGAAAACAAAAACTCACATTAGATCTACGCAACCTGAACCTGTGTCATCCCCTCCTCTGTGCTTGCGGCTCACCTGTGTGTATTCGTATGTGCCTGACGAGCTGGCTGGGCTTTTTGAAAGCCTTTCCACAGTGCTGGCAGCTGTTCGTGAACCCACTGCGGTCAATGTTTTTCTTGTAGTTTCTGGAACTAGAGGTGAGCGGCCTGTGGAGGGAGGAAACATAAAGAATGTCAAATTGGTTTCAGGCGAGGCGAGGCAAAGCTTTTGCTGCAATTATCCCTTCGAAATTCAACACTGTTTTCCTGTTTTAAAATGTTTGTGCTGTAGGTAAAGACAAGACGTTCACTCTATTGGAACCACTGTGATGTACAAACCCGTCATGTTTTGCCCCAACTTCCCCCCCCATGAAACAGCAACAAGGTGCTCCTGTTTTTTGAGTACTGGTCCCTAATATTGACAGATATTTTTTGGTCCCCAGTTCTAGAACAAATTTTTAATTTCCACATGCGCAGGTTTGAGTTGACAAAGCCCTGAAATGCACCAGTGACGTCCACCTGAGCTTTCATTACTGCTCTTGCTGCAAGGCTCTTTTTTGACCTTGGTTCTAATGTTTAGCTTCTACCCGTCTGCAAACAACACTGAGGACTGCTGCCATTTTTTAAAGACTTCTTTGGGTCTTTACTTGTGCTAATGAAAAACTGCCTGCCACATGCATTCAATTCATGAGCGTGAATGAGAGCGTTTAAAGCTGCAACCTTCTGTTCTCTGAATGCTACGGCAGACGGTGAATGTCCCCATGCAGCCTATAAAGGCTTTTTAAGAATATCAGATATCACATTTTGATGGAGGTTCATTGAAGTTTTTGCCCGCTAACATAATGAGGAAAATTATTTAAGTGGAATGAAGGGTTTTACAGCGTCATCCTGCAACAAAGCCTGCTCTCACTCTGCCCTACAGGACTGCTCACACACCAAAATCATTCCACAAGAATAGCCGGAAAGTGTTAGTGTGTCTTGACAGTCTGTTTCAGACGCCCTTCAGTATCCATAACTCACACACGCTGTATCCTTTAGACTATAAATTCCCTCGAACAAGATCTTCAAGGTTGCTTTTAATAGCTGTTGGATTCCCTTCTAACATCCTCCTGACTCAGTCAAAGGAAATAAATCAGCATCTGTGACCCTGCCTGACCTCATCTTGACGTGACTCTTCATGTGCTCCTTGAGGTGTGCAGATGTCTTGAACTCCTTGTCGCAGGTCTTGCAGGTGTAGACCTTGATGCCCGACAGCTCTTTACGGTGCTCCTCCGAGTGCAGAGAGAGCTGGCTCTGGAGAACGAACTCATCTCCGCACTCCACGCAGATTAAATTCTGCAAGATTTCGATTGCAGGGCAACAAAATAAGGAGATTAGGTTCTTCCTAATAAGCGGTAAAAGCAAATCAGTGGTGGTTTTATGTTGGTGCGGTCTGCTGACTAACCTCCTCTTTCTCGTGCAGCATGATGTGAGATTTGAGGCTGGCGATGCGGGAGAACTTCTTATTGCAAACCGGGCAGGTGAAGTCGCAGGTCGTGTGTGTGGACTTGTGGAGTGTGAGGTTGAACTCCACATTAAATGTCTGAGGGCATTGGTCACATCGATAAGGCTGCAAATGAGAGAGGACAAGTTAAAGAAAGGAGTGAATAATGTAAGTGTGAATGAGCTCAGACATCTTCCTCTGCAAAGCAGTCCTTGTTGCTGTTAATTCTCGCTCTTGGTGGAAACAGAAGGATGGACTGCAGTGCTATCGTAACTGACTTAAACAACTACATTTGCTGTGAATCTGGAAAGCTGTCACCCCCTACTCTCTCCCTGTCCTACCTAATAACAAGTGTCCCCAAGAATCAGGGGTGGACTTCTGGAAAGAAACAGGTATATTCCAACGTAACATCTCACTTTATAATCTGATCAAAACAATATTTTATGTGTGGATAATCTGGGACAAACAGAAAGAGAGAAAAACCCCCAAGATATGCAAGTAAAGGACATTACCAGACAACATAAAAATGATTTCCCACGAGGCAGAATCAGCCCCAATATTAAATTCTGTTTCTATTAGAGAAGCCGACTGAATTAATTTCAGAGCACTTAATGACTGCGTTCAAGACTGAGAACACTGTCGCTGTTGACTCTTATTCAGAGCGTCAGACCACGAGGCTGCCACTCTTCAGCTTGAAGTGAATGCCTACGCAAGAGAAGATGGTGGCCTTGAAACTGAAACAGCCCATCAGTACAGGTGCAGCTGCAAATGACGTCCTATTATTGTGTTCTCAGGAAAACCTAGATCCTCATCTGTGAATCTGTGTGTGTGTGTGTGTGTGTGTGTGTGTGTGTGTGTGTGTGTGTGTGTGTGTGCGTGCGTGCGTGTGCATGTGACAGACAGTGAGACACAGAGTGAGAGTAGATAGATCTGATAAAGAGGAGAGGGTGCACTTGCACATTGAAGGACGAATAAAACATTAATTGGACAAACATTCAAGCATTAATTAATAACTACAAAAACCTGCATTGCTCAATAGGAATGAATACACATTTATTCATCACGCGTCCCTTTAAAAGCATGCACTGTTAGTCAAAAACAGAATTAATACATAACAATAAAAGGAAAACATCTGTTGCTCCTGAGAAGAATAAGTTCCCATGTACATCAGAACAAAAGCCAGAGAGCAGAACGCTCTCCCTCGTCTGCTGACTCTGTGGATGCTAACGGTGTATTTTAGGATGTTCCTATGCAGGACCACAAATATGGTAGAGGGGAATGAAAACTCAAATAAATAGGCACTGTAACCGATTCACTCTTGCTGGCCAGTGAGCACTGCCGCGCAGGTAAATTGCGGCTGTTCTACAAGGGGGGGTGCACTATTTACTGTGCTATTTAAGACTGTTATTGGGCAACACAGCCAGGGGGGTTGGATTAAACAACTTTGGTCCTTATTAGCACAGGTTCAGTTATAATTCTGCTCTGCACTACCACAACACAAAAAAGAGTAATTGTATGTATTTACCCCAGGAATGACTCCCAGCCAATCATTCACCACTGTGACTGTGCCAATGCAGAGGGACAGTAGATCCCATCGTCCAAAACCCTAGAGCTGGGAACATGTCCTTCTGCACTCCATCGCTTTCCAGACACGGCACAAGGCGTCTTACACAGCCCAACATCGGGTCTTATTTAGCAGCGGTTTATTCCGAGGCTGCTGAGTAAACACCCTGTTTACTGAAAACAAGGGGTGCAGTCGAATAGTCAAAAAAATGATATCGTCTGTCCTTCCCTTAACCCTTTTCCCTGACCTCGATGGAAACTTTCATGAAGTCAAGGAAAGATGTGAAGCAGAATTCATAAAAGACAACCGTGGTGCCAACAGGATTCGACTGCACTTAAGTTAGAATACAAAACTATGCAATGGTATCGACACAGGTCTGCCAGGGTCGCTTTAAATGTTGCTGCTGCAAGGCTCCTTTCCTTATTCAGGATGGTCCAGTGAATCCTGAGCTAAAGGACATAAGAGAGGAAGCATTGTAGCACCTTTACTTTGCATGTGAAGAACAGCTTTCATCATGGTTGCCACTTCGATACCTCTCAGTCATTTCACTCAGTTAGGAACCATCCATCCATCCATTGTCTATACCCGACTATCCCTTTTCAGGGTTGCAGGGGGGCTGGAGCCTATCCCAGCTGTCAACGGGCGAGAGGCAGGGTACACCATGAGCCGGTCACCAGCCGATCACAGGGCCAGTTAGGAACCTTCTTTAGCAACAAAGACTATTCAACCACAACTACGTACTTACTGCAATTCTTAATAGTATGTCATTAATTGTGGAGCACTTTGCTGTTAAATGTCTGTTCAATAATTGATTGATGGCAGACTAAACTGAGACCTGTCCTGTGCTAAGTATGACAAATAAATAACGGCATCAATGGCAGCATTGTGAAAAATCATTGGAGCTGAAAAATTCAGGACACCTCCAGCTTTGATGCTAAGTCACTAGCCTGGCCCAAATCCAAACTGTGGCTGGGACACTGTCAACCACAACAGCCGCTGAGTTATTCTCCTCACCTGCACTGAAACGGTGAAGGCGAAAACATCAGGTAGAAACACTCCTCTATCCCCACAAAGCATTACTCAACACGTTTTCTTGTGCTTTGTGAAGGTAATCCACAACAGGTCCACTACTTCAACAACTACTTCACAGATGAGGCTTCTCCAGTAAAGGCTTGATGCCTCCATCACAACACGCTGCAGTGGCTGGCCTGGCATTGTATGGCAGCATCCAATATGAGCCTTTTCAACCAAGCTGAAAGGCTGAAAACCCGACAATCTCCCTCACTGGGAATCAATTTTCACTTGAACAACAGTCGGTACAAGTCAGAACTACCAGGTCAGTGCATGATGAGAGCTACCCTCGAAGTGGACTTCAACAAAGCAGTAACAACTGGATGCAATTATACTGGTTAGACTCACGATCTGAATGTGTGGAAGAATATAGATTCATGTGCTGATGGCAGATAGCGAGCACACACTTCTGAACTTGTCTGGATAAACAGTGGCTAAAAACACCTGTGTTCACCGTCTTATTATGACTACGACTGGCGACACTGGCGTGCTGTACTAACCTTATCGTTGATCTCATGTTCGCGGAGATGCTTCTGCAGCTGGCTCTCAGTGGTAAAGATCTGGGAGCATATTGTGCACTTTTTGTCCTTGAGCTCTCCATCGCTGAAACTTTCCGCCTTACTGTCGCTGGGATCCGCATCTGACCAAGCACAAGAGAAAACACTTGAAGATCTTCATTTGGTTCAGGAGGCTCGCTGCTCACAGGAATAGCTTAAGTAGATAAAATATGGTACATTTTCTACCAGTCCCTGCAACTGCACATGCACTGAGTTCAGTGACTTCATGTTTAAAGAGATGATTCACTAGAAATGACAATAAATAATCCCAAAGACTGCATGAACATGTCTGTCCTGACACATTTTTATTCTAACTTCATCCCTTTAGCTTGTGTTATTCTGTTGGTTTATTTATTGGGATCTCCATTATCTGCAACAACTCCTCTTCCCGGGGTCAATATAATGTACCAGTAATTATACAGTCCCACAGTGAACAGAAGGACTTGTTATTGAAAGCTAACAATGACAGTAATAGCTCTCAATTGACCCTACTGGCTGTGTTTCTGATATCCCTCAAGTGTTTGTCTTGTCAGGATGGACAGATCAGAGACAAGTCTACATTCAAAACTTCGGACAGCGCATAATGAAGGTTGGCAAGTTTGTTTTCAGTTCACTTTGTTTGCAAACACATCTGCAGTCTTATGTAAAGAGCTTCTATGGCATCGTGTTAGTGTGGGAACCTGTTTGGGTGATTTTGCTCAAACTTCAACAGTTCGGCTCCGCACACCCATCGTGGCTGTCAGTCACGGACACTGCAGGGACAGCATGGAGCGCTTAGCTGATTCATATCAAATGAACCCAATGAAACAATTTCAACGCAACGAAAGCGTTTTGTTTTTGTTGTCAACGAGTTTGCACCCAGCAGCGGAATAGTGTGCTCACGTATTGCTGAAGTTCTCCAACTAACGTGTCATCATAGCTAAAACAGGCTAAATATTGTATTCCGGTAATGACATTGAAATGCTAGCATGGTGAATGCATTCAAACGACACGTTTCAACTCTTCTTCAGCTCCTGTCAGTTCCTAAAATGTGACTGTTTGTTAAGACCAGACAGAACTGATCCATCGGCAAGTGGAGAGCCTCGCTACGGTGCCTCCAAAGATAAAAATAATGATGGCCAACGTTTTGCCGTGTTAGCCTCGAAGCTAACGGCAGCGAAGCGCGCTAGTTAGCAACATCAAGCTAATGACGAATTGCTGATAAACAAAGATTTAGTGTAAAACCCTTACTTTGACTAACACTACAGAATACCGCGGCTCTCCCCCTCACGGACACCAATTTAGACTGGAAGCCAATAAGAAGAGGCACCGAGATGTTATTAATATCATTCCGCCTCAATCACTCCTTCGCCGCACAAAGCAAAGCCCACCCGCAATACTATATCCGGGGACTATATACACTACATTGAAGTGTTATTATAAAAGATACAGAGATGTCTGTCCAAATAATACCAGCTTATTTGGATAGCCCACAGTCTGTATTTTTTATTCGTTGCATTTTGGTACTTATTACCTGTTTCGTCGCTGCTTTTAACTCTCAGTTTGCGAGGCCGGCCCCGCGGCATAGTTCCAGTACTCGGGGTGGGTGTGCTGTGAACGATTTGCTTTTCAAAATGGCGACTCGGTCATCTGTACACAGCATCGTACCCGTGAAGACACACAGCTGCACGGAGTAGGGAGACATCTACCGTCTGCTTCATTGTGCATGCACCTTCAGGTGCACACTACACCACCTACTTTGCTGTTTTACTGATAAGGGAGTGAGCCACTGTCATTATTATAAATATAAGTATGGCTATTAATAATTAATGAAACATTTGCAGTTATAGTACATTTACATCAAGTTTAATACTTTTTTTGTTGTTGTGAAATGATGTGGTTGCATTTATTGTAAAGACCTGACCATAAAAATATGCTAGGAAGATATATACATATATTTTTTTAGAATTATTTTACAAGTAAGAATTTCCATGGTTCCTGTAGCTGTAGTTTGCAGTACAGCAGGTGGCCCTGAAGGCCCCGTTGTTTATTTGCTGGGTTGTAGTAATTTAAGGTACAGCAAATTGTTTGGTTATTTGCACAACTAAACCACATTAATAACTGAAACAATAAGAGGTACTGAATTATTACCTTCTCATATGCCAAAATTTACACATATTCCTAAATACTTTTCTGTTTGACCATAGCTAATTTCTGGTTAATCAGCAGTAGCCTATACAACAGTACGCTATATAAGCTGTCAAAAGTAAGTATTTTTTTAAAATGTAATGTAAAAATAATAAACAAATAAATAAAAAAAAGATCAAACATTAAGTACAAGTGTCACTCCAAAAAGCAAACGTCGGGCAAGATATTCACAAATGTAAAAATGTGAAACATTGATAAAAGATAGTTTGATTCTGTCTGTCTAAATTATCTCTACACCTCCTTACTATCGGTAGTCATACACACACACTCATACACACACACTCACACACACACACACGCAGTAAGTTCCGAGTTCAAGTATATTGTCATTCATTCATGCACATAGTGCACAGCTGAAGGAAATGTCGTTCCTCATGGGCTTGAGGTGCTTCTACACAAATGAGAGTGAAAAATAAGGTCATATAAAATAAGATAGATAGATAGATAGATAGATAGATAGATAGATAGATAGATAGATAGATAGATAGATAGATAGATCTATCTAACCCTATACAAACATGGTGAACAGCCATGAACCTCAGTTATATAAACCAGATTAAAGGGTGACTGTCATTGTTAACCCTAATGAAAAAAAAACTCTTGAGGGATATTACAAATGTCTCAACAAAACTATCGATTTTCCAGCAGGAAGAATGAGTCTAAAGTCTAATAATGAAGCAATTACATTAAGTCTATATCACTCTATTATTTTGATTAAACTATAAAGTCCTTAGTATTATGAACACGTTCTGCTAGAATTCTCAAGGGGAAAATTATTGGAAAATTAGGCTGGCACCATTGGAGAGAAAAGTATATAAAACACAGTATTGATTGCCAGTGAAGTGCATGTAAAGATATTACTGGATTATTATTGATACCAATAGGGAATAAAAATAACATGATGATGATGATAAAGTGACTATAAACTCACCCATGACATAGTTTAAGCCCTTTAGGAACATTAGACATAAAAATATCATCAACTGTTATGAGTTGGTTTTGCTCCCTCCCTCAGTGCCACAGACAGTATCATGTTGATTTGTCATGAGGGTGTGAGGCATGCTGTAAACTGACTTTATTGTCCATTAACACCAGCAGAGGGAGGCAATGAGTTATGAATAGCCCTGCTCCTTTATGGGCCAATAATCCTGACTGTGCTCCACAGCCTGAAAGGCTACGAGTTTCCATCAGATTGCCTCTGGATCTGAATGTGTTAATGACAGGCAGCTAACTGATAAAACACTTGAAACTGACCTTACATCCAACCAGACAGACACACACACACACACACACCGGCAGCTTGCAGCCAACACACAAATGTACACAAGATGACTTAAGTGATGTTAAAGACTTGATCCACATCTCTTTTTAAATGCTTCTCCATGTTTATAATCTGCTGCTGGTATTGATAATGTCTCTTTCATACGTGCACAATGGCAGGAAGTCAAGCGAATTTGTGTTTTCACTTGACACAAATAGACACGCTATATATGGAATATAGACCACTGGGGAGCACAGCTGTGTGTTCGAATAAAGGAGGAACGAAAGAGCATGGATGTCCGTGTAGGTTAATTGATTCTATTATCTTGATGACTAAATATAAATACTTTCTGCATGTTCCATCTGGTCTTGGAATATCTCAAGCTATAGATGAGCATCTTACAAACAGAAAAGTTAGAAAATTTTGCCTTAATGTTCCTCTCCTTTGAAGAACATTGTTCGAAAAACTATTTTCCATTTCACATTATTCTGCAACTTCAGCTGCTGGGACAGTTGTTTGGTTTTCCATTCAGGACACATTGGATAGTACATGCTAAACATATATATATTCATATGCATATAGTAGCTGCATGTAGTGTCTGTACTGTAGTGTAATGCTTAAAGTGGGGAGAATTATCCAGGAAAAATCCCCCATACACATAAACACACGGCAGGATTATGTGCAACTTTACCATATTATCACACCCATAAATAGATGCCCATCTGCTGCATGCATGTATCTTTAGCGGGACGTAAATCATACTGTATCTGAGCCTGAATGCCTCAGCAACATTTTTCCCTGATACAGGCCTACAGGTGGGAAGCCGTGGTGGCTCTTTGGGGAAGTCAGCCCCTTGACTTTTAGTGAATAAGCCACCAACCAAGTGCGTGTTCATTGTGTTAGAACATCTGTTCCTGCCAGGCCGCCAGTTACTCTGCCTGTCCCCTCGCGGCTACACAGGCCACTGATCTCACCACTGAAAACAAAAGACTGGACATCACTCTGACCTTGTGGGATTGTCCACGCCCCTCTTTCTTCCCTCCCTTTTTTCTTTTTTTTTGTCTCTGTGGTCTGCTCTGTTCCCTCTCACCGCAGTCAAGAGGAGAGCGATCAGTCATTAAAATTGTCATGGGCCCTGGGAGTGGGACTGTCAGAAAGCCCACCTCTGAAGGAGGCGCGCTAAACTCGTGTTGTGAAAAACGTGCTGAGAGGATGAGGGAGCTGCTGTTGTTGAGTTGCATCCCTAGCCTTGTCATTCATGCTAACAAGCCTCACCAACAACACTGACATCAATGATACTGGCTTTCCACAGAGCAGGCTAGACATGAGTCAGACTTGAAAATGCGGTGCTTGTTTGCAGCACTTTGCAGATGAGGTATCTCGTGAACATCTCCTGTGCAATTAAAGATTTATTCCTTGATTTCTTAGCAATCAGAAGCTTCAGTTGCAATTTAATGACTGCAGATTATTCACTGTAATGAGAGAGTAACAGAAAGATGCACTGACTGAAAGGTGTCCTTGCTGTTTTGGCTTGCACGTTTTCCCTTTTCAAACCAGGACATTGTTGTCTGCAGATTCACCACCGCTTCACGCAGAGGCAGACAAAGCCCGAGTCAGAGTCCAAACAAAGGATAAATTCAGACATGATATTCTCCATATGCAGCACGAGGCCGGGCTGTAAATTCCTCAATGACTGGGTTTGGGGGGGGGGGTTTGACGGGTCTTACAATGACCCTTGGAATGACCTTGTTCAGTAACATTTCACATCCTGCCAGTGTTTCTTTTCCCAGGTGTGGCAGAGTCTCCCCCTGCGCTGTCAGAGAGCACCGTCCGGACCCATGAAGCCAATCATTCTTCGGCATCATGGAAACAGCATCTGACAGCCGTGGTCGCCATGGGCGTCCTCCCCTGTGACCATCCTCAACGGGGGGACCGGGGAGGTAAGGCCACACTCAGCAACACTCTGCCGGGTCCCTGCTTTAGTAAAGAAGCTTTTGACCATGTCAGGCATTTGTATGTCTTCAAATTCAAGCCATAATACACATAAAACACAATGAGCCCTCAATGATTGTTGAATATGAAATGTTGCAGCTACAAAAGAGGAGACGGGAAAAAAATATTACAATATAAATAAGAAGTGAACAAATGAATATTTAACATCTCGCAGTCAGTAATTGACACACTAGAATACAAGACTGGAATTAATAAGAATTACAATGAGATGTTGTTAACAGCATGCAGGTTGTGCAAAATAGAGCATAGTGAGGCAGAGAAATCAGGCAACATTAATGGCATTAGAATATACAAGCATATAAAATGTAGGCAGTGAAGTGTGAACATCCAGCACAGACACAGATGTGTATGTAATAACTGCTGTGACACAAAGTTCAAAATAAAGCCAGAAATATCCAGCTGAATGTGTCAGAGTTGGTGTTATAACCATTAGACTGTATTTCACCCCTCCATTGTTCCACGTTGGCTCGTCTCTGCCTACCTTTGTCTTTTGTCTTGTGCAGTTCTCTGTCAGTGTGCTGCATGTGCAGAGGGATGTGGAGATAAGGGAGTTGTTTCTGCATATCTACCGTTTAGCCTCCCACCGGGTGTTGTAGGGAACGGAGTGGGGGAGAGGGGGCACAAAGAGGGAGAAAGCATTGAACACACACACACAAATGAAAACAACAACAAAAAAACTACATACAAAACTAAATATAAAAACAATAAAGCCCCAATTCACGGCCAGTTGTGCTTGAAAGATGAAATAGCGTTGCAGGAGTGTTTTGTAATCAATAATGCATGGCTGTCCATCTTCGGAAAAGAGAAAGCCCCTCCAAACACACCAGAGGCATCAGACACTTTTCATTTCATGCTGAAGGTCAGCAGAGCAGCGTGGACGTCCCTGCAGTGCATAACATGAGGAAGTAAACACATACAGACAATCGTTATTACAATGGCTCCTTCCATACGTATGATTAATACAAAGGGACGCTTTTAATAGATGAGAGCTTTCTGATTAACTCGCTTATGTAACCGAATCTCTTCAATAACAAGCTTTAGATCAGAGCCTGCAAGTTACAGTGTGATATGGGGGAGCAGGGAGATACTCACTGGACTGCTATAGGTTTAGATGAAGCACAGGAACCAGCATGTGTGTTTAGGCAGGATTTCCAACTAAATTATACTGTAAGGACTTTTGTTGAATCACCCAGCACATATTGAATAATTACAAGGCGCAGCAGGATCCGAGCAGACTTAGCTTGTTTGTCCTTTCACAACAACGATGTCGTGAAAACGAGCCAAACTGCATGTGGCACAAATGTTAATTGTGATCTTTGAATAGGTTCTCAGTTATCTGAAAAATGCTTGCAGCATAGTTTATTTAAGTTCCTCTTAAACACCAAATCCCCCTCCCCCCCATTCCCTCACATTTCATCTTCCTCCCTCCCTTAAAGTGTTACCAAAAGACGTTATCATCGTCTCCCCCTAATTATTACTTCAACTTGTTTTATTACCGTTTATTGTGATTGCTTGGCCTTGATGTAAATTCGTCCTCACACTCCACAACGTTTTTATCAACGGCCATCTGCTCAGTCCAGATTACTGTTAAATATTAATCCCTCTCCATCCTTGCTGCATTATGACAGTGCACTCATCACCTGCATGGGAGCCATCGTCTGTATCGATTTCCCCGAAGCATCCACACATCTGGATGTTAAATTATTCTGACCGCGGCTCAGCCTCTCCTCAGCTGCTATAAATACAGACACACAAATGCATTTGTAAAAACTCCCCCCCCCCCCCCCACACACACACACATACACATACGTACATAGTCACCTTTTGTACACACAGCAATACAGTGCATAATCTGCCTGAATGCACATATAGACATAAGCACAAACCGGTTCCCATCCCCCTCCTTTTAGTCACACAGAGGCAGAGTATATAAAAATTATAGTTCTACTTCCCTGCACACACACTTGTGCACACCTGTATACACACGCACATGCATGCACTCACCTTATTGGACTGTAAAAAGCCAGAGCACTGAGCTAATGCTTGTGCACTGAGGATGACACATAAGGATAATCAGCTTCCTACCACATGAAGCCATGGCCCCATGACAGCTCAGATCAATTAGACACCATTAAAGGCTGGTCCCAGAACAGCCATGGAGTCTTCCTAATGTCTTCTTTTCCCTCTGCAGGGTGCTAACAAAATCCATCTTCTCCCTCGCCCCAAACCTAATTACAGGTGGAGATGCACTGTGCGAGATGAAAAGCTGGGAGACGCTTTGATGGATGGTGGGCTCCTGCAAAACAGAGCAAACAGGTAATTAACATGACAATGGGGATGAGGCAGGGGTCTCATACAAAGACAAGAAGGGTGGTGGTGGTGGTGGTGGTGCGGGTGTGGGAGCAGAGGTGTGCATATATGTATCACGAAAGTGCGTTAGAGGGACAAAGGCACCAAAGTGCAGAAATAAAGGGGGCTGAGGACAAGAGCTGAAAACTTTGATGTGGAGTGAAATCCATTTCATTGTGCGAGCTGCGCTGAAGTGGAACACATAACAGTCCTGCAGGGAGTGACCAGACGCTTAATGGAGGTGTTGAAATCTTGTGCAGAGATAAATAATTGATCCTTTGACAAAGTATACCTCATTAATTTTTCATTGCAGCATATTTATGGGCAAATCATGACGATCTGATAGCTGCATCCGTTTAAATTGTCAGGTGTGTAGAGTAAGACGTAGTGCTCCTGACCAAATTATCTCTGCCTCTTATTTCCCTGTCAGTTTGTGAGCTGATATCAAGGCGAATGTGACTCGTTTTACACATAAACCATTAAGGCTTGGCTGCTTCACATCTCATTAAGACAGAGATAACGCTGAAAAGGTGAAGTAAAAGCAACAGCGCAGACTTCCCTCTTGTATTTCATGGCTCATGAGAATAACAAGCACACCTCATGTGCTTGGGGAGTTCCACGCAGTAGTAAACGGCCGTGCGACACGATTCCTCTGCGGGCAGCGTATTAGAATTTGTCAGGGTTTCTATGTTAGGATGGCAACAATTGCTTGGCAGCCGGTTTGTTAGATAACCAGTTTTTGTTATTATTTCACATGGTTGTAAATCCTTTAATATAAAACAAACTTCAAGGGCTCTAATTCACAGTGCCAGCAAGGAAATATTTAAACGGGTTAGCAAACCCACAGTGATGGTGGCAATGGTAATTACGTCCAGGAGCATAGCACTAAACTCTGCACCCTGCTGCACATAGGCATTCTTTATGGACCCTCCCGTAATCCACGGCTACTCGGTCTAGTATCTTTGTGTATACTCGGCCCCCTTCTTCCCCCAGTCCGATACCACTGAGTATGTGAAGTATTTACAACAGCAGGTCTGACGGTAAACCATAACTTCCTGTGAATGCAGTAACTTTACAGACCTCTGACAATAAACTGTAGGTCGACATTGAAGGCTTGAATATGAGTTCTGATCCCACTAACAATGAAGCACATAGTAGAGGTAAAGGACCAACTATGGTTAAAACCTTAAAGGGTAAATCCAGCTTTTTTGGAGTTTGTGCCATTGGTTGACTGTGATGCAGGGGACTGGCACCGAAATCTCATCTTGTCTGTAATAACTGTCTAGTCTGTAGGCAGACAGTCATACATCCCATCATTGTTGACAGCTGGCATTGTTCTGAAAGTGGCTGGCTATGTATTTTCAATCATATAATTAAATTTGCGAGGGTTGTCTACCAGCCAGTGGTAAAACAGCTGAAAATGTTGACAAAACCACAGTGAATGCATGATCTGGTTTCCTGCAAGACACAAGGAAGCATCTGTTGTTTGGTTAGGATAGTGGTGGAAGAAGTACTCAGATCATGTGCTCAAGTAAAAGTATCAAGATGTAAAAATACTCAAGTAAAAGTCTTGCATTGAAAATCTTACTTTGAAGTGGAGCTACTTTTATGTACATTATATACGGTCAGGTAGTTTAGTCCTGTGTTTCCCAAACTGGCCACTCACATTATAAATCTAAGGTTTTGTATGATGATTCGTGGGGTTTAGAGAAATAGAAAAAATAACAAAAATAATTTTTTGAATTCTGCTACTTTTTTGTAAAAATATTAGAATATTTCCAAAACAAAAAATGTTTGCAGACCACAGCTTTGATTTTTCAGCTTTAATCTTTATTGTATGTTCTTTAATGGATACTTTTATTTTGTAAAGTAAATTATAGCTGACAAATGAATGTAGTGGAGTGAAAGTATAAACTGTCATAAAATGGAAAAACTCAACAGAAAGGACAATTGTCTCCAGATTGTACTTAATTACAGCACTTAGTTAATTTCCACTACTGGGTTAGGAAGTTAAAAAAAATGAACCTGAAAGCTTAAATTTTACATTGTTGATATTTAACATCAAGTACATTAATCTACAGACCAGAGAGTCAGAAAGTTTCAGTCACAATTAAATCAAATTGATTGTCTTGAATTTATAGTTGCTAAATTTATTGCTTCTTCTAAATACACATGATAAAATATTAAGATGAATACTGGCAAGAGAGATCTGAGTGAAGTAGTGCAGTGAGGTACTTGTGGTTCAGAGTCTCTTATTCTGACATTACAATGAAAGCATCCCTTAAATCAAAAATAATTAAATGCATCCAGGACATTTACACCACTTGATCTTGGTATGCTCTGCTCTTGTGGTGCAGCTGTGAAAAGCCTTTTTTTTTAATTCGCTGTACACTTAGAAATGTAATATCTTTTTATTAAAAACAACATTTGTTTTCCTGTGGAGAGACTGCACCCACAGATCATCTACTTAATGTTGGTTACATTCTTCTCCCCCACCCCTTTTTTGTGACCTCCCTGTCCTTTTCCTACATATTTATAAAAATGAGATGAACTGTTAATGCAGTAAATGAAGAAGAAAGAAATGCAGTATGTTTCATCCAGATCCTATTATTAAATACCATCGTGGCATATGAATTCATTGCCACTGCCCATCAGCTTAGACCACATTCAGACCCAAACGCACAAGAAAATGCTGTAACCCCCTGCTTGATGGCCCATCACATGATTGAAATACACAGTAATTCCCAGTCTATGGCAGAAATGTTCCTGAGAGATTAGTGTTGTAGACAAGACTCCTTTGTTTTGGATTTCAGTCGAACATTCTCACCGCTCTCAAATCATTTCACAACTACAAAACTCCTTTCTGTTCGGCCACTGGAAGCACGCTGAATGTAATCAGCCCCATCGCACTGACCTGCCACCATCCCTTTAAACACGTCTCATTATTCTCAAACAAGAAAACAAAGGTGACACTAATGTACACTTTTCAGCAAACTCGATATTCCTGCTCCACGTTCAAGCTGATAGCAATTAAGCCACAACAAGCATGAGTCCAACGCCAAGCTGTACGTCTAGTTAGTACAATACGGTTGTGTAACGGAGAAGGGGTGTGAATGAGAGACTTGCAAACGCTTTCAAGGGGGACGCTCTGAAACTTCCAATGCACATTTGTCATGCTTTTAAGTGATTTACAAATGAGAGGCATGCGGGCTTTGTGAGGGAGACGGAGAGCGAGAGGAGTTTCAGTGAGGCAGCTTTGTGTGTCCCTGCCCAGCCGCAGCATATAGATGGAGTTGGAAATTGTGCTTGTGCGTCATCAGCGGTCATTAAACCAGGAGATACACCAGAGCCACTTGTAGTGCGGGGATGGAGGGGAGAAGGGAAAAGGGAGAGGATGGTTATCATAAATGTCTTTTATTTATTATTCGTCGCAGAAGGGACTGAGAACTGCGAGGGTGACGTGTGGTAATAAAGCAATGAAAGTTTTGCTTTTGATATTTTTTTCAAGGTATGACTCTTCTTTTTAGGTGAAATAAGAATGTTTATTCATTCATGTATGTTCACTTTACTGCAACTCCTTTGACACCACACCCACTCATTCCCATGCACACACACACACTCTCTCACTCTCTCTCACACACAAACACACAGGCACATGCACACACACCACCACCACCACCACACAGTAATAATACACAGTATCTCAAGTAAACACACCAGCTCCCAGTTAGTGACAATGTCTTGCAGACTTTTTTCCCCCCGACCACTTTTGACTCATTTATTGTGACTTTCATTCAGTGAGCAGGGGCGGCTTGTTTTAGCCATGCAGCCCTTGAACAAAGATGAGAGGGAAGAGAAAAAAAAGACAGAGGAAGAGGGAGGAGGGACAATCTAAAAAAGCCACCCATCCCCCATCTCGCTAAAAAAAAAAAAATGCCTGCCTTGCCATGATTTCCTCTGTCACCTTCCTCATACGAGGCCTGCTTTTCAACTGAAACTTTCCTCCTCAGGTCTTCAAAACAATGACATTTATCCCGATGCGTGCGCCTCTATTGACTCCAGCATTGATTTAATAACATTTTAATTAAGTTTGCTGCTTGACTCAACAGGTTTCTGTGTGTGTAAGCAGCTTTGATTTGCTGGTAGACTTTGATAAATATTGCTCTGGTGTGATCCCGTACAAACATACACTCCATATGCCCTCAATTCTTTCGCAGTGAGGTCATAAACTAACACTTTTCGATGTCAGCTGTTTTGAACATGGCTTCTGTGTTGGAGCTATTGTTATTGGCTGGAGCCGTGTGTGTGTGCGTGGGTGTGTGTGTGCAGACAATTCAGGCTCTACTTTGCTGAAGGGATTGGGGTTGGGTAGGGTGTTGTGAACACACACTCACACACACTCATCACTTCAGTAAAGTAAAACATAAATAGGGCAAATTACAAAGTGAGTTTGAGCACTTGAAGCAACACAAACAACAGCTGTCTGTGGCACAAGGAGGAAAGTCAAACACACAGTTGCGTACACAGGCACACAGCGACACACACACACGCCTCGCATATAATTAGTAAGATCAAGATAAGTGGAGGGCAACTCAAGACGTCTGTGTGTGTTTTGTGCAAAACAAGGATTTGTTAAGTTTCACATTTGCAGATAGCTGCGCTGACTTTGAGGGAAAATGTCTTTTGTGACCACATGTTTTTATGTGTATTAGTTCACGCTGTTCAGTTCATCACAGCTGAGGGTGATGAATGTATAGCAGAGTGTGGAAACAGCAAGGCAGCCCAGCCGTGTGTGTGTGTGTGTGTGCAGCTTTATAACCAGCTCGTGTGCAGCAGGTGATTTCACCTTGACCACATGTAAACAGATATTTAGCAAATCAAAATGTTTCTCTGTGTCTGCGCCTCACTCACTAAAACGGATGAGTGCTAAATGGAGATTTTTTTTTAATGTCTTTTTATCCGTATGTGTGTGTCCGTGCCCATTGTTCCTTTGTGCAAAGAGTGTGTGTCTGAAACAACAATGGTGGACTGCTGGTTAGTTTGCATGTGGTTTGCACTGCTCGGCCATGTGCCAGAAAGGTGTAAAATATCTAGAAATAAAGAAATATGGCTGCTATTGTTTGTGCTATTAAGTTATACATGTTCAGAATTTTGTTCTCTGGATTTTGACATATCGCTGATGAAGACTTTATCGCCATGAATTGGCCTCACGTTCACGTTTGAGCGTTTGGAACCATTTTAATGAGCACTATCAACTAATTTGTTTCTCACTTGGTGTGAATGTGGATAACTAGCGATCGGGAATTTAGTTCAGTTTGGTAGCAGGTGATTGGAGTGTTTGAAGAAACATTTTTGTCTGTCTCTTTAATTCAGTTCAGTCCTTGTAAAGCTAATGTCAGTTCATGGAAGATGTTTTTTACTTTAGATCTTAAGCTTGAAAATCTGCTGCACAGAGCAAAATTAAATGACACGAATAGGATCATTTCACACATAAAAAAATGTTACTTAACTAGTACCAGTGTGCCTATGTGAAAGCAGTGGTTTAATGTCTGGGTTTCCTGAGTTCGGGCTCAGACACCAAACCTTTAGAACAGACAGACTGTGTTCAGGTTGTGGCGTTGCAAAGATACGGCTGTTTGCTCCTCTGCTGCTTTGATTCCATCTTTAATGGTGTCAGTCCAGACGGTGTGACTGCTGTGAGTTTCAACAGCAGTAACAGTAGTCGCACTACAAGTTGTAGTTTCAACTTTTCAGTGCTGTCGGGAGGCAGTGAGTGTGGGGGTGGGCACGATGGTGAGCAAGTGAAAGTGTTTGAGACGAGGGTTAGGCGAGTGGGTGTGTAAGCAGGTTTTAGATATAGTACTATTTCAGATTTTGTAAGTGTCTGCAAAGCAGGTAATATGGGGCCTGAACTCTATAGCTGCTCCAGCTCAAATCATGTTTCATGGATTGTCAACAGCGCTGCGCGATAAACTGGAAAGTAGTGACACTGGGACTCACCTAAATTTACTCAAGTCAGTGTGTTTGCTAAAAGATTTCTCCCAGGGTGCTTCTGAAACATCCACAAAAACTACACTGCCCATAATGAGCCACATGCTAATCTTTGTCCTTCATCTTTATTTAAAACACACCAGCATGATGAGCACAGATGCTAATGCTGCGGTCGTTAGCATATTTAAAGCCTGATTTATTGTCAGATTATTTAATGCAGGCTTATGATTGTCAGGGAGCCTTAATTGCAATTTAAAAACAAATTCTTTTAAAATCTATCATCCAATTGTTGTGGCAGAAGGAGACACAGGTTATAACAGTGAAGTGATTCTGACTTTTGTTTCTTGGGGTTTAGACAAGCTTAAATACTGAAACCCAGGTGAGAACAGAAAGAGATACTAACACACAATATGTAAAGTACATTTCAATGCATTGCTCACGTAGAATATAGTTCCTGTTTTCTCATGACTTGCTGTTACAGCTGTAGCTTTACCTTAACTGTAGCTGTAAAATAGCTTGTTGGCATCACAAAATGAAGTCATTGTCACTATCCAAAATCTTTCTTTTAAGGAAAGATCATTTCATTTTTAAGTGATTTTTAAATTCTTGAAGAACTTTGGAATAAATGTAGGAAACCCTGTACACATACATGACAGTAAAATTGCATTACCTCTTACAATACGCTCGCTGTCACCTGGCTCGCCAGCGCGGAGAATGTCACAGAAAATGGGTCGCCTGAAAAAAAACAAACTTGTAAACCACTGGTCCAAGTGACACTTCCGTCTCTCATCACCTCGATCTCATACAGAAACACACGCTCACACATTTATCACTCATTTATGGGTCATTTCATGCATAGCTGAACTTTGCCACTATATGAAGTGATAAAACCTCGACGAGACGAGAAAGAAGATCCAGCAGGGCAACGAGTTACAGATACAGATACAGCTTTTCTGTGCACTTTACAAACAAAATGGCCTTTTTTAATGCACTGTCCTGACATTTTTTCTGAGTATTACGCTTTAAACCAGGTGCCAAACCAGACAGGAGAAAGCAACATTTACTTGAAAGACCCCAAATTGACTGAATTTGGACTGAAGAAGAGCAAGAAAATACAATGTAAAGCCTAGTCTCTATCTACTCATTAGATATTTACCTTACCAGCTGACCTGCTAAGATTATCTATATATATATATATATATATAATATGGTTCATGTTAGTATGAAGTTGCTGTATTTACAATATATAATTACTTTTCTATTCTTACTGCTGATATCAGATCTCCTGTTCAAATTTCCTTTTGTTTTTACAATACCAATTAGTTCTTTGGCACATTTAACATTTCATTCAACCCAGTGAGATTATTTCTCTTAAAAAGTTTGTGTAACTCAAGCCTGTTAGTGAAATGCTTAGCTGCCTTGTTATGGGATCTCACGGACACATTTCAACAGCGGCGCATTTACCACTGGTTGGAGAGCTCGCCAAATTGGAGTAATAGAGCCTCATGCCAGACAATAATGTGAGTTAAATCCTTTAGGGCAAGGAGCTGCAGAGATAGCCAAACAAAAGATAATCAATATCATATGGTGTGTCGCCTGGAGTCTAGACCAGCCTCTCGCCGGCATACTCATCGCATGCCTCTGAGCGGTTGTCTACCGCCAGATTCAATGTCAGACACAATGTCAAACAGGCAACACATCCAGGGCAATGTGTTAATTACGGCATCATCACACAAATAAACACTGTGCTAATATGACAGCTTTCAACAGAAGGTATTATTATGTTTCAAAAGCAATATGACTGCAGTGATGTTAAAACAGCAACTTTGAATTATTACTTGGCTGCAGTTTAATACCTCCTTACACAAAATTTGCTGTCAAAAAAGTAGGAATTTTGAGGATCTTTGATACGATTCTGTTACTAAATCCCAACACACAGGACATGCATCCTTTGTAAATATGCAGACATGCTGGCAGGCTTGTTTTACCTGATGAGAAAAGTGAAAGTGATACTATGACAAATCAGTAAAAAGGATGTTATATGAGTGTTTTTTAATAGAGGCAGTGGACACCGTATATGCATGAGTACAAGCAGCGCTGGTTACAAAGCCAGTGGGTGACACAATGTAAAGCACAATAGTGGTGGCATCAAATTGCATTGTGTGCCAATGTATAGAACTAGGCTGATACACAGAGAGGTGTGAACACTAGCATATACATAGACACCATATACAATTTATAGACACCTTTTCCTGCCCCCCTACCACACACACACACACACACACACACACACACACACACACACACACACGGCCAACACCCTCTCCCTCCCCTCTATCTCTTTTGAACCTGAGGACCGACAGAGGCGGCTCTGTGTTTGAATTAAAGGGCTACGACAGGAGTGGATACTTTCCTTCCCTCTGTGTCAAGCTGTATGTAACAGGGTCGCTGTCACCGCTAAAATAAACCATGCATGCCCGCATGGCAAGGTATAACAGCTCCCTGCCCGACTTCCTGTTTGCCTTGTGTAAGTCAGACGTGGGATCCTTGTGTGAGCTCTGCAACACACTCGCAAAATGACATAAGATTAAATGATGAAATCCCATGCTGTGATATTTTCTGTGTATCCCTGGTGGCGGTTTTTGTCTTATTGTTTGCTCTCACTGCACCTTGTCTCTGAACATGCATGGCTGCCTTTGAATGAGCTGGGGAGTATGTGTGTACTGTATGCAAGCGAGGCGGGAGGGGGTTGGGGGGACAGTAGTTTTGCTGAAGGGAATATGTAGCTACCTTTTGAGTGTGTGTTTGCCCGTGTGCACTTTGGGACATCAGTTCTCCTGCAAATCACCTTGTGCACTTTTTCAGTGTGTGTCGTGTTTTTCATGCAGGGAATGTGCATGTGCTTGCATGTGGCTGCACTTGCTCCTGCATCAGTTCAGGCCTAGTGTGTGTGCGTGCGTGTGTGTGTGTGTGTGTGTGTGTATGTGTGTGTTTTTAGAGTGATAATTCTGCTGAGAGGCAGGCAGACAGTAGGGGAGGGTGAAGGAGGAGGAGGAGGAGGAAGAGGAGGAGGACTGAAGACAATGTAAGCGCTGCAGTATGATCCTGTATCCATCAGGCTGCCTCCTGCAGTCACCGCTGCTTAAAATGCACTGCCACAGACACACACATGCACACTCTCCCTCTCTCACATACACACACAGGAAATGGCCTCAATCACTGTAGCACACAGTCCACAGTTTCTCATTCCAGATGGGATTATGATGTTATTACTGCACGATTACACCACATAACTATATTAGCAACAGAACACAACCTGGGACTTCTCAATCAGTCACCTTCCCTTTATACTGAGAGGACTTTTCAACAACCCCTTCCTGCCTCACACACACATGCACACTGTACACACCCATAACTAACAACAGCAGGACTCAGCTATTTACCTTAATCTTTATCCTCCCTGCTGCTGGTGAATTAGCTATTATAAGCATGATTTAACGATGTTTGTGCTGTGATGTATTGCCATTTTTATGTCTCTGACTCCATGTTGATCCAGTGATGCAACAAGATTTGTATTGTATTGGGAGCTTTTTGCAGGTGGATGTCTTGCAAGCCAGCTGAGAGCAACGTCGCTAAAATAGCATGAACGATTACTCATGTGGGTGGATCCACCCTCACTTCCCCTCCCCACCCTATGGAATTTGATAAGATGGAAAGGAAAGGTGGTCAAAAGAGAAGAAGAGGAGTAGAGAGAGAGGGGTTAGGAGGATGTGAAATTTTTTAAACAGGAGAGGGAGGGGAGGAGTGCAACCAGGAAATAGATGAGATCCAAAAGCTGTTTCAGATTGAGTCAACAAGATAGAGAAAGAGAGAGAGAGAGAGTGAGAGTGAGGGAGTAGCGCTTCTTCCTGTAACGATGAAGTGGTAAAAGAACACAATGCTTTTAAATTCAAAACCATACACATTCATTTTGGAATCCTCCTTTGTCCCTATTGAAACGTCATCTGGAGAGAAAGAAAAATACATTTAACACGGGCGCAAAAGGCTGCCACCATGTCACACAATCAACAGTGGAGAAGGAGAGAAAGTGGATTCTGTGTCAGTAAGATTTATTTGTCTCATGCCCACAAAGCATATTTGACTTGAGCTGAATTCTTTTCTGTTCAGCTGAATTGAGAGAGGAGTGGCACCGGAGTCCTAAAAGGACCTTATTTGCCTTATTCAAAAGAGGTAATGTGATACCCCATAAATATTTCACATCACATGGCAAGACATGGGCTTCCTCCTGCTGCTCGGAGATATTTGCTCAGGGGCTGGTTAGGCAACAAAGCACACCACCACCACCACCACCACCACCACCACCACTCCAACACTCCCTGAGGTATCTCTTTGAGGGTTCTTCTTGCACTCCTTTGCCAGCTGACAATTAGCATGCGGTCGCTAATGCACTACAAGCTAATTGAGCACAAGGGGGCTGAAGGTGTCAGTCACTGGAGACGGCTTGTGGTGTACGCGTATCCTGGTAGCGAACACTAATGCCATTTTAAGACAAGAGAGGATAAACTTTATTGAACCAAGTGAGAAAAGTGGGTCACAACATGAGCAAAAGTAAAGTCAGTGTAAAAAAGGAAATATTTCTCAAGTGTTGAATTGACAGTATGAGTAATAAATATGGATAATAAGCTTCCTTATTGTCATGACTCACATTTGCTACATATAGTACTGGTGCTCAAAATACATACATACATACACACACACACACACACACACACACACACACACACATATATATATATATATATATATATATATATATATATATATATACTGCAGTTCAACCTGACCTAACCTAGAAGCCTAACAAACACACACAGACACCATATACAGTAATCTAAATCAATTTTACCTCGAACTGTGCACATCATCATTGTGTTGGATATCACGTGCAGCTATTGTAAGAGCTGCCCCGAGGTGTGCGCATGTGTCTGTGCAGATATGCATGCACTAGTGTGCAAATGCATGCTTGTTGTTTGCATGCACCGCTGATGCAGTGAGTAGTAGAAGATTTTCAGACCACGGTTTTTAAAGGTGAGGGTTCACCAGGGTTTTAAAATGCTGAGTGGGTGACCTGCAGACTGAAGGGCGTTCGACAGGGAAGCTTCTCTGCTTCAGAGAGAAAAGAGAGAGAGAGAGAGAGAGAAGAGAGAAAGAGTGGGAGAGGACACCTTGGTGTGTGTTTGGCCTGACATTCCCTCTGACTTGGAAAGCAGGAATGGAGAGAGAGGGAGGCTGTTTTAAAGACTGCTCTCTTATAACAGGAAGTATCTGAACAGTGACTCACACACTACAGGGAGAGAGAGAGAGAGCAGGGAGGCTCTGTTCATTGTGTTATAACTGTGTATCACTAATATGCATCTGTGCTTGTCATTACATTCATGGGTGTGAGTGGATTTTTATTCCATGCATGTAATAATGAACATCAGTAGTGACTACGTGTGTGTTCATGTGGGAGTGTCACATTTTTCAAAGCATGGAATGATGTCTTTTAGTACCCATGTTCCATGTTAAACATACAGTGTGTGTGTGTGTGTGTGTGTGTGTGTGTGTGTGTGTGTGTGTGTGTGTGTGTGCGTGTGTGCGTGCATGTGTGTGTATGTGTGTGTGTGCACTCGCACATTTCAAGAATGCTCCTCTGCATTTTAGTAGCCGTGTGTGTGCGAGTTTGTGTGTGCACGTGTGTATGTGAGCATTTGAGGGGCCATTAGTGTGTTTTCATGCATGTGTTTCTTCTCCTGGGTAGATCATATTTCATCAGGCACATAATGACTTACTTCACAGCCTCGCGTGCTCATCTACATGTGCGTGTATCTTACTCATCTGTCAGTGTGTATGCGAGTGTGCATTTCAGCATATATGTGCAAATGCTCAGGGAGCACCCGTGGAGCTCCGGGGGCTGCAGATATGAAGCCCTGTGCCCGCCGTTACAATTCAGGGGCTCGTTGCTGATAAGATGTCTGTGTGTCTTAACTCACTGGTACATCAGCAGTCAGCAACGTGGCTCCCTCTCACTGCACGCATGCTGAGCAAACAAACCTGACCTCTGCACAACACCCACAACAACACTATGGAGTGACAGTTGTTACACACGACTTCAGCCCACAATAAGATGGACTATAAGGTGATCTGTGCTGATAGTCACAAGGAACTCAGTGTAAGTGTTAAAACAGACACCGATCCGCACTTACATACATAATGTGTAATCTGATTTATTGTGACTGAACAACCGCACACGTCTTTAAATTTGTACACCACTGGGTTATCACATTTATTTTCCAAGCTTTTCTAGATTTTCCAGTTCTGCAAGGGTGTGAATTGTAATCCTTTTGTCTGGCGTTTACTTGCCTTGTGTGAAACAGTCCACAGAATCTACTGGTTTCAGCATTTCTTGTCTTATTCTTCAAACATGAAGCAGCACTACAAGTGGCAGCAATCTGCGTTGTACCTGCTTCATAGTTAATGCTATTAAGAGTGACCTTAAACTGTTGCTGAGTTCTTTTGTTTTGTCAAGAGTCAAGAGTGTGTGGAACAGGATTGACAACCTGCTTGACTGAAAACAACTGATTACGCTGTAGTTAGGTGTTGCAAGGAAGGAAAACAAACAAACAATAACTGAATAAAAACAATATTTGTCTTAGTGGAAGTGACATCTATTACAAAATTGTTTAAATCTTTTTTTTTTTTTTTTTTTTTTAAGCCTGCCAGTAAAGGCAGGGCAAATGTGCTTTTGTACTTTCTTTGAATGCAGTTTCATTACTTTCAGGGATTTTCCCTAAGTTACTACTGCTACTTACTCATTCAGACATTCAATCAGTCATATTTTTCTTGCGATTCTGCTCTTTATATTGAGATAAGATAAATAAGACGGCTTTATCGCGTGTAGCCACAGCTGTCCGGGTGTTGGAACAGGGAGGATCAGGCAGGATGACTCCATGGCCATCTCATATAATGACACTCGATTGGCAAAGAGTTAAATGACATCATTGTGTCCCGTCGCTTTGCCATGACATCATTTTAAAGCTTGCCGTCAGTCTGAATAAGACGCAAAGACTGATATTCTCACACTCTTTGCGCACTTTTTGTGCCTCCTTAGCAGTACCAACAACTTTTCGCTGATGAGACAATAGCAGATAGTTCCATTTAATGCGGGAGGAACCATTCGGTCGCGGGATAGGGGTGTCAGGAAATTACCAAACCTCGCGCTGATGCACTAATGATAAAATGCTTATTGGTGGTTGTTACTGTAGCCATAAATATTTATGTGACTTTATACCTTTAGTTCCAAAATAAAATGTATCGGTAATATGCAAATAATTGCGGAGAGGAAGCCACGTCCACCCCCGCGGGACAGAATGGACTCGACCTACTCAATCATGCACTTCAGCATACACTGCAAAGAGCATGCTTTCACCTTTAGGATTGTCTATGCTTCTTGAAGTCACCCTGGATTATTCTTTTGGACAAAGCAGGTACGAATATCTCCGATTTTCTCTCTCTAACACGCGTAGTATACTGAATCACCTCACGCGCTTTGAATGGGCTGTAGGTGGAAGGCGATTGTCTGATCTTGATTTATAAATAGGTTACAGGCAAGGGTGTAGATGTTGATTTAAAAAAAAAAAAAAAATCCTGTCGATCATCATTGCAAGGCAGCAGAGCCACAAGTGTGTGAGAAACAATTTCCAGCATCCACTTTTCATAGACACCAGATAACTTGCAGTAGTTTTATAATACTCGTCATCATTCTTAATGTCAGGGTTTAAAAAGCTGCCCAGAGTCAGTCATTCTAATGAAAACAAATAGGACTAAACTGAGCATGGCCGGAGTCATATCCTCCTCCAGTATCCCAGAGGTGAAGCAAACTTTCCACCAGCTCACCAAACACACTCATCTCTTCCTTGAGTATTTGTTTGGACAACACACTCTATCACCGCAGCATCAAACACACAGATTTGTGATAAAAATAAAAGTGCAAGTTGATTAAAAAAAAGAGGGCTGAGAGCAGAAAACATTCAGAAGATGAAGAACACTTTCTCCTCTCTTTTTTTAAAAGATTGTTTTATTCACACGGAGACAGACACACAGGGTGGAGGTGGACGTTAGGGAGGGGTAAAGGGGGTATATCCATATTAGGAAGTCGTGTCCTACATAATAGACATGGCACAACTGCCACTGAGCAAGGCACAGGTGCCCGCAGCCGGAACAGCTCTTCTCGTCATTAACATGAGGATCTGAAACCGCTGGAAGATCTCTGGTGTATCGCGTTTCTTCTTCTTTCAATCTCTGCGCCGGATCAAGCTCTCACAACTCATCTGCATGCGGTGTGAGTGTGTGTGTATGTGAACGCATGTTGGGGGGGCGGAAACGTGGCGAGGGAGGAGTGAAGGGAGGAGGGGTCGGGTGTTTCATATGTGCGTGATGGGGGGGGGTCTGTGCATGTAACTTTTTTTTTTTCCTCAAATGATGATGCATCTACAGGATGTGAGCCTGCTGTTATGGTAAAGGGACACAATGGGAGTAAAAGATGTCGCTCCGGGGGGGTCTCAGCGCAAGACAATCCCAATCAATGACGTTTTCTGGCGTCTCCTGACGTGTACATACAGGTGATTGAGACCAAAATGAGGGTATGTGGGCAGAAAGGAAGCACGCAGGCCGATCACTGAGAGCGCTATCAGTCAGTGGCACCAACATGTCTTTTACGCACGTAGCCGATTGCGCATGTATGGTGCCGCGACTTCTGGTGAGCTGGGGACAATAGTTCAGTGTTGCCTCTTCTCTTTTTTACACACTTTAGACTAAACACACACACATGAACACACCAGCTGATCCAGCTGATAGGAAGCGATGGAGACATGCATGAAACAAAGACACAGTGGCGTGTGAGTGTGTATGTGTTTGTGTGTGCGTGGGCAGAGGTTTAGTGACAGGGACTCCATCGCCAGGACAAACTTTTCTGCTTCTCCTTTTTCGCCCTCGATCTTGTCCTCGGTGTTTCACACACAGGGCTTCTTTCCATTCACGATGCGTTCAGGTGCTCCCAAGGACTCCGCCATTTCCATATTCAATCGCACGAGTTAGATGAGAAATACCCGTACTGTTAAAGAAGGGGGAAGACAGCTGCACTCTCTGCTGTGATGCGTGGGATGTCGGCTGATCACATGTGTTTCATCACAAGAACATCTGTGTGAGCTTACCCTGTACACCTCCTTACAGATGAGTGAATTATGGGAAATCGAGTGGACATTTGTCTCAATCAGTGTCATTATGGAAAAAGTCAGATTTCACTAACAAAGCATGCAGTGTGCCATATAGTATATGTGCAGCACATTGATTTACCTGTAAACTCTATCATTTAAACAGATAAACCATATTAGGGCTTTAAGGGACAATTCAATTTCATCAATCAGTCTCCACACTGTCAGAAAATAGAGAACACTCCCGGAGCTCAAAACAAGTGTCTTCAGGTGTCTTGTTTTGTCCAACTAACAGTCTAAAACCAAAAGCTGTACAGTATGATATCATATGACAAAGAAATCAGCAAGTCCTCACATTTGAGAACCTGGAGCTGACAAATTTTAAGTATTTTTGCAAGAAATGCAATGAATCGCTCATCAAAACAAAGCTGCTCTTTTGTTTTTCGATCAATTCAATCTCCTTCAACATAGTGTACCCCTACACGAAATAGCAGTTCCTTATTATAACTTAATTAACACAGCTAATATCCCACAGTCCAATGCTCCAATCTTGGACATTTAATTCAAGACACTTAGCCTGATATGACTTAAGCTGTATGTACCAGCGCAGATTAATAATAAAAAAACTCCCCTTTTCTTTGGAAACTGGATCGGTGAGCTACCTATTCACCACTTCACAGAAATTTACGACGGAATTTCTGCGTTTGCCAATTTCATCTCTTGACTCACAACATTTCCGACAACACATGAAGGCAGCACCAGTGAAACGACAAGAGACGAGAGAGAGAGAGAGAGAGAGAGCGAGAGAGAGAGAGAGAGCGAGAGAGAGAGAGAGAGACCCAGAGGAACAGCAGAGAGAGAGGAACCTGTACTGTTCTACAACACAAGGAGACAGGAATTCGCCACAGAGAATAATAATTGTAGACGATTTTTGCAGAGTTGAGGCTCGGGTCGCCATTGTCAGCCGCTGCCCTGGAAGATACAGTGTGTCCCCTCTTATCTCAGCTGGATCTGGACTCTTTACATTTGCTTTTTGGAGAGCTGCACCGGTCTCCTCTCTCTCTCTTAATTTTTTTTTTTTTTTTTTTTTGGTGCGTGTGTGTGAGTGCTTTGAGCTCAGCGGTGTTTTCACTGGTAAGGAAGTGACTGTATATCATTGTTATTGTTTGTTATTTGGAAGATGCGTTCGCTGCCGCTGCTGCCGATGCCTCTAACGCAATCTTTGGCTATTACAGACTCTTTGGTTTTAACCTAGTCATTTCCTTTAAGAGTGTAGGCTGGACTGATTAAGAAACGGGCAGCAGACTACATGTGCTACAGCGGAGATAAGGGTCATTTTGAGGAATGCCTGACTGATAGTGGAGTGCGAGAGAGAGCCACAGTGCTCCAGTGATACATTAAGACGTGCACAGGCAAAATGAAGTTCTCAAATTAATTTTACAGGCAATATGACAGTGTTATAAAGTAGCATGAGAGAGCTATAAACTTAAACTAACCAGCAGCAGGAGCCCTGAAGTGAAAATTACAGCTACAACCATAGGTGATAATGGGAGGAGGAGAAAAAAATCCATAAAGGTAAAGATAAGGTCACAATAAAAGCCATTAAACATTAAAGATACCTATCATAGCGATATTCGAGGAATATGAAAGGATCATCCTAGTGATCCTCCCCCAGGGCCAGGCTGGAGTAGTTATCAGAGGAGATAGTTACGTAAAAGCACATAGTTTGCAGGAGAGAGAGAGAGAATACAGTGGCCGCGTGCACGTGCGCGCGCGCGCGGGACTATACAGGCTCTCATGGTGTTTGTAGTTTACAGATGAGAGGAAAAAAATAAAAGAAAAAAAGAAAGAAAGCTTACAGGTTATGTTTTCTGGCGTTGTTGGAATTTTGATGCGGAGTAGTTGCATGTGTAGGGCGGACACACGCTCACAAACACACGCGCGCGCGCGCGCACACACACACACACAATGTAACATCCCTCTTGTCATTTGTGTGCTGTACTTTAGTGTATGTAACTCCTATGAATGTGTGTGTGTTGGTGCATCCTGCATGCTTTTCCTTCCACTTTGTTACAAACTCACAGCGTGCATGGGATCATCAGCTGGGAGTTTTCTGTACTTGACAGCATTTCTCCCCTCTCCTTTGATATTGACTTTCTGTGGTGTATTGCTTTTCCTCTCTAGCGGTTTAAAGATACAGTATTTTCCCCTGTGTCAGGTCACACACACACACACACACACACACACACACTCATACAGAAAGCGATAGAGAGGAGGGAGGGAGGGAGGGAGACAGCGTTGTTTTGCAGACAGGATTACATTGTCTCCCCCATGTCAGATTTCAGACGTTATGTTAAATGTTTCTTCTACAGCTGCAGCTCCCACTCTGTGGTTATGCCAGTAAACACAACACCCTGCAACACTGCACAACCACAATAAATGATCTAACTTCAGCAAATTGACTGTTAGATACAAATAGTCCTTAAGAGCGCCACCTGTTCTCCAAGCCATGCATAGTGCCAGGAATAGATCTGAAGGGAAACATTTAGTCAGCGGAGCTTTAGGGAAAATGTAAAGATCTGCTTTTCTGAACATTTGATTGAGTTCTGCGTATTGACAGGCCGACTTTTGGCTACATGTCTGCTCAAGGGAAACCTGAAGGCTTAGAGGTGCTTGAAGATGTCAGTGTGGGAGTGTTTTTGTTCGATGGTTATGTCATACGAGTGTCTAAACACTGTCATGTCTGAGATCACTTGTTGAGCATTGTTAAAAGAGGCGAAAGAGGAGCGTGTCTGAATGTGACATATTGTGGCTATCAGCCGACGATGACAAATGTGATTCATGTTGAATCAAGCCTCCACCGCGGTTGCAAAATAGCCGAGTCTGTACAGGAAAATGAGATTGTTTTATTTTTTCGCAGAGCTGGTCACAGATGCCTCATATTCACAAACTGATCCTCTGAGAGCTCACACATGACTCGAGTGAGGCTTTTTGCATTTGATTGCCTTCCACCATTGTGCCTCTTTTCATACACTGAATAAATGCTTCATACATTCAGCTTTTGTCAATAGGACTGTTTGTCTTTTGTAAGCAGCTTGTGTGCTTACTTTTCCATCCCCCTGCTTATCATGATCAAACTTTCAACTCTACCATGACTCTTTATCTCTTGGTTGTTTTGTGAGGTTCAACCCCCCCACTCTGCCGCCCGCCATCCCATTTTTCTCCCTGTATCTGTGGGAGTAAAATTAGCAATTTCATTTTTTTGTCTTCTCCCTTCAGAATGTGGAAGTGTTTTATTGGTGTGGCGAAAAACAATGAGCACAAGGCAGGGCTTTGTGGTGGCAGAAATGCATTTTTAACCCATGTGAATGAATGGCGCCTCACATTCCACAGCAGCAGGCCCTTTACTGAATGGCAGCACTAACTCGGCTGTTTTCATTACTCATTACTGCCTTGTGCCTTTTCACCGTGGACATAGTCATTTACCTTCACCAAGTGAGAGGGGGTTCAGCACTATACACGCTCTGTCACCGGAGATTTTTGAAGGGAATATTACTGAGCTGAATATGGGGCAGATTTTTAAAGGTCCTGGTTCTGCCACGGTTTATATTAAAGCTGATTTAGTCAAAACATGTATTTTTGACAATGGACCAAATGGCTGTGTGTAACATGAAAGGTGGTACTCAAAGTGATGAACCCATGGTGAATCATCATCCAGTTTATAGATTTCTAGCAACTTTTAGCTCATTGTTTTGGTATTGTGGACTCTTTTTATTCACTATCAGTGCTAAAGATCCTCCTGCCTGTTCAGAACCAAACATCAGAAAGACAAAACTAGCAACCAGCTAACATATAGTGGAGCATTTAGCAACAGATTTCCCAGTTTCTGCTTGCCTTACATTTTTACAAGCAGGTTCGTATTTACTCCTGTTATCAGTTGTCTGGACAGTCCTGGAAAATGGCAGTGGCTTCAGTGTCTGGACCTCCTATAGAGACGTTTGGAGTGATGAAAAGCAGTTTTTTTAATCTAGTGTTACCGTGGACCAGGGTCTCTGTGGGTGGTTTCCAGCACCTTGTGGAATTCACGTCTGGAAGACTTCCAGTTGCGTTGTACATGTGCATACTTATGTCATAGACTGAACCCATTCAGTCCCTTTTAGAGTGTAATTGCTACCCTGCGTCACCTCCACTTCTTCACCTCTGCCCACACTGCTCACGTTAATGTTGCGCGGCTTTGAACTTCAATTAATATCTACAAAAAATGTAAAGACGGGCATGTTTTCCTACAAAGTCAGTTAGGCTGAAGCCTTGTGCATCCTGTTCTTTCTCTCAACCCTTCCTTGTTATGCTTTAGATTGTATCAGTCCTTTCTACATGAAAGCAAAGACGTATCTGCCTTCTCTGGCTTAAGTAACTTTCTGTGGCGCGCTGAGGTTGGATTATGCAGAGCAAACAACAAGTGCAAACCCATTTTGGCAGCTGTTCCCTTTTTGGGTGGGTTGGGGGTGTGAAACAAAAAATGAAAATGAAGAAAAAAAAGGGAAGAAGTGCTCCTCTCTTTGCTGGTGGTCCAGACACATCATTTTAATACAAGATCTAGTGTCTGTTCTGTGGTGATGGCATTGATTCCCTGCTGCATGGTGGGGGTTTCCACTCTGAAAGGGCAGTCTCTCTGTGTTAGCCTAGAAACACCAAGATCCTGGATTAAATTATAAATGAGCCCTCCATGGGAAACGCACTGCTTACTCAGAAGGAATTTACCTTTCCTGCAACTGCCACACTGCTCATTTCCAGTATATTGATGTGTCCCAAAACAATGCTGGTTACTCATTTTCTTGAAACTTTACCAACAGGTGCGCAGTTAATCCCTTTATTTGGGTCACACCTGTATTCTCCCCACCCATATGCATCAATAGAGTCTCTGCCAAAACAAGCAGCACTGACCAGGTAGTAAAGTGTGAAGCCTGATAGCTGTGTAAATTAGACCCAGAGAAAATGATGTAGCAATCAGAGGATTAAGATAGGAGCGGGGTTAGAGTTGGTGGGGGGTAGGGGAGGTGCTGGCAGGAGGATTTAGGCACATGGCCATTTTAGCCTTCGCCCATGGTGGTGTGGAGGAGGGGGGGAGGAACATGTCAGTGGTGTTGTGTTGGGCTCAACTGTTGCACACACTGCTATTTTTCATGAAAGACGCTGATATCTTGTGGTGAGAATGTTATCATCAAACTTTGCCATCACGACAGAGATTCAGTTTTTCATGAGAAGCTCATTGTTGCTGTGGTGGAAAACCCCTCGGAGACAGCACGCCTTAATGGGACTCCACAACTCCCCTGTAAAAGCCATACGGGGTGGATGTTTTCACCACAGTCTGTAACATCAGTTTTGTTGAAAGTGCAGCATGCTTTTACTGAGAAATGTTCAAAATAACAGAAATAAGGAAATATTCCCAAATAGAATCAAGTTAATGAAGCAGAAGAAGAAACAAACATGCACATTTTGTTTAAGGTAATTATTTAATATGGCTTTTAATTGATATTTCAGTACACTCCGCCTTTATCAGGCTTACTAATAAAAAGATAACAGCCTTATTTGTACAGGTCCTGTCATTACCCAAAGTAACAACAGCTGAATGTGGGTGAGGAAACTACCCACACTAATTAATTAGATCTGTACTCGAAATGTTTTTCATCATATATTACAAAAGGCTACAGTATAAGTATCATGACCACAGTTGTTTAACATTGACAGCTTAATGCGGTCAAGTTTAAATACAAGTGTAAATAAAAATAGGCTGCATTATTGAAACCAGTGAAAATAGAACCAAATCTAAATAAAGTCCACACTGAATGTTGAAGTTAAAGCAAAGGGAACGTCTCCTCTTCAATGACCATAATTGACATGACAGTGTTTATAGGAAACATTTCAAGTCTTTCAGTGTTGAGATCATTTGCAGGGATGAGCACAAATTTTTTAGTGATGAAAGAAGATGACTGCAGTTGCTGAAATGTGCAGCTATTAGAGAGCTCAAGTTGGGATCAGGCGGTTTGATCCAACATGCAGAAGCTGGAGTTAATGCGACTAGTTTAACATAAAATGCCTTTTTTTCCTTAATGTAACTTAGCTGTAGTGAGAAGAATTCAGAAGTTAGTGGTCGTGTTGGTCGTGTTCATCTCACATATTTAGATGTGTGTCTGCAATATTTGCTGTTTGCACACTTTTCCATTCAGAGAGCTCCGCTGACAATTTGCCTGGTTGGACTGTGACTGCTAGAAGCTGTGCTAATAAATAATCATTTCATCAGCTGTGTAAAGGCTGCAACCCTCACTTAAATCAGAGGTGGACCACACTGAGTGCCTGGTAATCTGATAATCAGGGTTGGATATCGACCCAATTTATCAGTGCAGCTCTGTTTGTATTAAGTGAGGACGCTCGCAGCAGCCTGGGCCTGCAGTGATGCAAGCAGCTTCGGGGCTCCTTGTCAGTGCATGCTTTTCAACAGTTGAACTGAATTGGATCTTTTGGGGATTTCACAGAAATGAGCATCTCACTTCAGCTCAAATAGAAGACCGCTAACTACATTACAACCTGCGTTATCCATCACCGTCACTCATGTTGATTTTCCATCATCCACATTATTGATGGTGCTATGAAATAACAGTCACGAGCACACAGCGGCGTGCTGAATGTGCTGGATTCATTAGCAGTGCTTATCATGTTTAGCTGACATAGTGATCATAGTTAATAGATTTCTGCCTGTTTCCATGAACCGACGCTTGGCATTGTTACCATGATTGCTGCTGGATTAAAGAAGAGAAATAAGCTTAGCTGGGAGAAATAGCCCAGAGAACCACGTGGCTGTGATCAGGGATTGAGAGAGAGAGAGAGAGAGGGAGAAGGGAGAGCTGCCGGGGGAAGGAACGGCACTCTTTGTCCAGCCCAGATGTCACTTTAGACTACCATTATTGATCCACTGCTTCACACAAACACATCCTGCACACACCACACACACACATACGCAATACCTCGATTAGATATCATTGAAATGTGAATTGAGAAAGGATGCTGTCAATTCTGTTACACCTTTTTGCATTAATTCAACATTTACTTTGAAACAAAGGATGCGTCAATATAATTCCTTTAAGCAAAATCATGTAAAGAGTGATGGGAAGCATGCGACACTGGTGTGTCTAATAAAGCAATGAGCCATGGACATGTAATATAGATCTAATTAGTAATGCACCACATCACTAGCCATTTGTTGAAAGCAGCTTTCCTTACCTCTGCATTCTTTCTACCTTGTCTGTTTATCCCTCTGTAAGACAGAGGCCTTCTTCATATCTGATGGGCCACACAAACTCCATGTGTGTTTTGCAGGGGTGATGGCCAGGCTCGGCAGGGAGGGGACATGGCACCCAAACTTAATCCAAACTCACAGCAGCCCAGAGGGCATTAAGGGTGGGTGGGGGTTGGGTGAACTGCTTCCTAAGCAGAGAGGCTCCTTTTTAGCATTCACCATTCTGTTGCAGTTAATAAACACTCTCTAAATGGGAAAGAAAAAGTCAAATCTGGGACTGTTTTTGGTTCCCTCCTGAGAAAAACTTGTCTGATGCACAGGAAGTTCTGCTTTGTTTCCAGCTGTTTTAGACTAATAATAACAGAGAACAGTAGTCAGCACAGTGTGTCACCCATAGGAGCTCAAACTTCACAGGCAGAATAATCCACGATTTGTTAGCTGAGTATTTTTTTTTGGTCTAAGGACTTCAGTTGGAAACTACATAAAGACAAAACAGGTAGTCGTGGGTAACCGCTTTAAATGTATATGTAAATATTTGCAGCCTTTCATTCTCACTTTAGTTTCACTTTGATGCAAATAGTTAACTGCTACTTATTCCACCTCTTTACACACACACACACACACACACACACACACACACACACACACACACACACACACACACACACACACACACACGTCTCCCTCAGGGAATCACCGTTGTTACTCCATTTGAGTATGAAAACAACTTGTAGTACAACAAGTGAAATGCCTGTTTTCTGCTCTCACACAAGAATGCATCCATCTCGACTGCCTGCATTCACGACATTGTTAGCATCATCTCTTAGTCTGGAGAAGTCTTTGCTCTTTTTGTCCAGAGAATGGAAGAGAGTGGATGTAGTTAGTGGAGATTGAAGGCCAGTGATGTTGCATGTCTGACCAACTCAGGGAAACAAGCTGGAAATGTCTCCAGGCTACTGCAGCTAATCATTCAGCCCACAGAGGAACTGATCGTTAGCCGCTGATGTCAGCCTAACCTTGCCGCGATGCCTTTTTAGTGAGTGTGTGTGTGCGCGCACGCGTGCATATTGGAGAGGGGGGCACAGACGGACGGAAGTTTGGACTTCATCTTGTCAATGTTTGCTTTTCTGATCATTATAGAGGAGAACGGCATCCCATTTGTGGGATTACAACTTAGAAATGCAACAATTATTCTAACATGTGCACGCTCCCAAAGAACAATAAACAGAAGTGATTACATTGCTTTTTAAATGAGCAGGGCTAACTCTGTTATTGATGTAGCTGCATATCACCATTGTTGTGTCCTCTTGCTGTAGGAAAAGAAAAGAAATCCTGCTCCGGTGGGCCAGACCCACTCATATGGAAATATAGAAGACTTTGGAAAACTGCTGGCTCCCTCAAAAAGAGTAGAAAGAATGAGTGATACTAACAAGTGACCATATTTGTGCAATGTAAAGGCCTTATTATCAGTCAAATGGAAGAGCTAGAACATCCAAATTTGGGCAGTGCTTGTGATAGTGATGCTACAACAGTCTGACTCCATCAGTTTTTATACTTAATGTAGGACTTTGTAGTTAAGGCGAGGGAGAAGTACGGGAGCTCTGGCAGGGTCAAGCATGCTATAGGGTCACTGAGGACAGAGGTGAGGGGGAGGAGGGTCGCCCAGGGGCTAATGAGCTCACCCCTAAATCCACATGTGGATCAGAGGTACAGTTTAACTCCAAGCATGCATGCAAGATCAATGTAAACTGGATGCGAGTGTTTGTTGCAGGCATCATCTATGCTGAGGGTTTCTGTTCAGAAAGTAAGCAAAAGCCTCTTCATTTTTCATCCCTCTTTCCATTTTCCATTCCATATCTTTGTAGCTCATGTGTATGCAAAATAAATGGCAAAGAAAGCCTGTTCCAGACTAAAATAGTGTGACTGCTCCTCTCTCAATCACTTAAGTGTTGTTATGACTGTGAGACGTGACATTATGCTCACTAAAGCGAGACCCTTGTTGTAGCCCGTGCTTTGTTCATGTTGGAAAATCAGATTCTGGAGATTATTTTCGCTTTTCACCTAAGTGGTTTTCCGTTTTACAAGATAGATGTATTACATAACATTAATGGAAGGTGCCCTGATTTTTCACATCAAAGTCTATTTACAGGTGCTACCGTTTATGTGTATGCAGCCTTTTGTGGCATCAGAGAGAGGTGCACAAGGTCTGGTAAATTGCCTCAAATAATGTTATAACATTAGTCGAAGAGTTTGAAAATCATGTAGCGTGGAATTAGAAAGTTACAAGGAAGTGAGCCACTCTCTGTCGGCAGCCAAGTTGCACTGTCTGAATGAAATTAATTAGTCATTTTTTAATCCATCCATTCATTTTGTGCAGCTTAACTGGCAGGGAACATTCATTTAATTCATTATATAGCAAGGAATTATTATGTATTCTGTGAAGTACTGAAAGTGTGATATATTAATAAATAATTCTTGGCCATATCATCCCTGCATCATACTTTCATACTGTGGCCAGGATTGATTGTGAAACAGGTGTTAAATTAAATTTTATGAGGCATTTTAAGCCTAAAAAAGTGATTGTGGGTAATGTCGCCAGGGTTTGAAAGAAAGAAGAATATGTGGAATAAAAGATGATTCTGGCTCTGTTTCATTGATTTTTTTTAAAACTGTCCATTGCATCTCCAACAATGTCATAAAAATGTAAAGCTAAAATGGTGGGGTGCTCTTTTATCTCATTTTGTGCGCAGTGGATGTCTGTGCTCACCTTCCTTTCCTCCTCTGTTTCGCATCATTCGTAGAACTCAGTAACTGTGTTAAAATGTATATATGGCAGTCTATACCTGGACTGAGGGCTTATATCCAGTGTATCTGCCCTGTTCAGAGCAGAAACACCAGGTTTTTACATTGTCTGGATTTGAGCTCCCACAATGTGTTTCCTGGGCTGCTGTTCGCTACCTCAGTTCCCAGTTGCCTCTCTGGCTGTCTATTGCTCGGGGGCCTTGCAGTCAACTACACAGGGAAGAAGAGACCAAAGACAGGGAGCTTTTTAGTACCCCCTCCCCCCCATCACACCACCACAACACACACAACCCCTCCGCCCTGTATGTACCACCAGCAGCAGCACCACCACCACCTTTTTCCATTGGCTCTTGATGTTCTGTAAAGAATCCCCCAGCACACTCACACCCTCCCTTCAGCTATCCCCCTGGCCTCAGTGCCCTGCTCCCACATTGTATCCAGATGTGAGGAGGATAGTTGAGGGGAGGAAGGTAGGGGCCCCTGGTTGTGCCCTCCTCCACCCTCAGCCTCAAATGCACCATCCCATCTAAACAGGTCCCAAGACTGGAGATTTTCCAGTATTATCAGCTCAGAAGCAGAAAGAAATGAGACTTGCACAGTGCATATCCCACTTAAATCTTAATTGCACTCTTAAGACTTTCATTTCAATATTCCATAAAGTTTGGAGTTGTGCACATATACACAAACATCTATATACAGCAGCATGGCTTTCTGCATCCTCCTAATGAGTGCTTCTGTGTTTTTCCTTAAACTAAAACCATCGAGATGAAATCTGTTGCTCTTGAGGCCGACTGGCTCTGATCATCTAATCCCTGGCTGTCGAACTCTATTTAAAGAGCACAGCCGCTAATCCCATCAGATTATACCTGACCAACTCCACAAAATTACCCAATTAATAGTCTTAAGAATGGCCACAAAAGCCTGTCTTCCCCTCAGAAAAACAACATATCTGCATTTTTATGTCAAGAAGCATGTTTGCACTAAACCACATTGAGAGCATCTTAATCTGAGAGGTACACCCAAACTGCAGATGCTATGGGTGCACCATCCTCTGATGTGACTATTTAAGGTTGTAGTTGGCTGCTGTCCATATTCTGATATGACTCTTTGTAAATGCATATTGATTTTCACAACTAGGCTTGAGCCAGCAGTCCCACAAGCAGTTGGTATGCTGAGGTTTAAATACATGGACAGCTGGCTCCACAGGCATCATTGTCCCAGATAGATCGGATACACACTTGTATGTATTAGGATTTTTGAAGGCCAGCACTGCCAACTCTTTAATTGAAGCGGCAGAGAATTATGTGCCAAATTTCAGTGTTTTTAAAACAGACATTTTTCATCTTAAAACCATTTGTGGAATTCTAAATAGTTAGTGTGCAAAAGCCACAAAACAGCATTTCATACAATGTTACTGTATAGCAAGATCTTCTACAAACAGTGTGGACCAGTTCAAAATGCATCATTAATATCAGTTCAGCAAGTGATTCACTCTGCAATAAATATACAATCAATTAAGATGACATCAGCAATATCAGACCCTTAACAGTGAGTGGGTCTGATTTGCACATAACAGCCACGATCATCTTTTCTAACAATCAATCCCTTGTGTGTGCTGTGTGACATGAGTTCAGCTCATAATATCTGCCATTGATTATTTACAGTGTACTCACAGTGGAACTCCTCCTGATCCTTTCATAATATTGTCTCTCAATCCTTTTTTGCACAATATTGATCACAGTCACAACTCTCTCTTCTGTCTCGGTAAGCTCTGTGAGCTCTTCTTCAGTTCATACCCACGCCACTATTTGATTTGCTTATCGTAGATTCATACAAATACATGCAAGTGAACCAGAAGGCTCTCTCCCTTTGTGCGTGCGTCTCTAGGAGTGAGTTGTCTCCATTTTTAGTAACTCATCAAGTCTGGGCTTGGCACGGTGTGTTGTATAAAGCTGTCCACTGGTGCGATGTGGAGAGAATGACAGTGTGTATAATCCTCTGTCGCTTACTTCTTGTGTAACAGGCCTGTTGGTTTTTAGTGGTGGCCGATTGGCTGGTTGGCTGGCTTAATGGCTGTTTTGCTGCCTGGTGGTGCAGGTAACTCCCGTTGGAGGCGTCTGATCTCTCCAGGGAGAGCTGCGCAAACATGACTGCATTTGCTTTCTCCTGTATTACCCTCGACTGCTCCTCTGAATTAATAGTTCAGCATTAAGTGGAGTGTGGAGTGGAGCTGATGTTCCACGATGTTTTGCAGGAATTTGAAAATGAATGATGCTCTTAACACAAATATAGGAAATTTACAACTAATTAGACTTTTCCTCACACTTTCATGCCTGTCAAAATACAAAAGCCTCTCATAAATGGAAGTACTAATACTATTAGAGCTGATACTGCCACTTTGAAAGGAACACATTTCCTGTCTTGGCCTAATTTATTTGTACAAACATATCACACAACACTCCTGTGCAACACCTCCTGTGTTAAAAGAGTGTAGAGTGTAAGAGTGTAGACGTTATATTGTCATATCTATTATAAATTGCAGTCAAATTCAGGCACATATCTCCTGCCAGTTGTCTCTGAACAGTGAGGCGGGGCTCTCAGCAGCCAACATTTTACACTACAGTTTGTCCTCAATATCAGGTCGGTCACAGAATGACCATCAGCAATTGATTATCGGTGTCTAATAGGGGCTAACACAGAGCAACCACAGGGGCTTGATACTATATTGCACGCCATAATAAGGACCATATTGCCCATAGCATCCCTGGCTAAATAATGGTGTAACTCCTCAGCTTCACACAAGCTTTATTGATGAAGGAAATACACAGCACAGTTGCTCCATAAACACACTTTAAAAGCTGAAGGAAAAAAAGCAAGTTTACAGCCGTGCTACATGCTCATGTTCTGTGTGAGATGCAATTAGGTACAGCATTGCTTTGAGCTAAATGCTAATGTAAGCACGCTAGCATGCTCGCTCACAATCACAATGATAATATGCTGATGGAGGCAGGCATTTTTACCATGTTCAACATCTTAGTTCAGTGTGTTAGCATGCTAACATTGGTACTGATCAAATTGAAATTTTGCCTCAGTAATGGAGCTAAATGAAAAGTGCAAGGATCCTCTGACTTATTACATTATATTCTTGGGGGACATCAGTGTCTGAACCAAGTTTCATGGCACATCATTCAGTAGTTACGTACTTTACTGAAAACCACAAATGTCAACTTTACAGTGACATTAGAAGAAAAGTCAGATCACCAATTTGATCTCAACTGACTTTTACACCCCCCTCTGGCATATCACCTTCAAAATAAGAGCTCCAATCTTTGTAATATGACAGAATGAACAAGCAATAATACCACAGCATAACAAACTATGAAATGAATGAAAAACAACAAATTCTTTGATCATATTCTACCAAACTAAAGCTCTTTCAAACACTGACCATACCATGTTTCCAACATGGAGGACAGTGTCCTTCATTTAAAAGAAAAACTTAGTAAGCTTAAAACTTGAAAGTTGTCACTTGACAGCAATTTGTTACCATTAATATCCCGCTGACATTATGTGGGCCATTATCAGGCCGGCTGTCAGCCTGACGCTCATTCCACTGTAGGTGCTGTTAAATCCACTACTGTCCAAACACAGCAACTGGTGCACATCAGGTTGTGCCAGTGAGCTTATTGCAAACAGGCAAGTTGAGGAATGCTGCTTGTTTACCGACAGGATGCTGCGATCTGGTTTTCTTAAGCCCACCTGCACCAGAAGGTAATATGAACCAGAGGAATGGCTGATTCAGCTGCATACTTATTTCCCTTTACAGTATTTCACTGGATTTAAAATCCTCCAGCACATGATTCTCAATCATATGTCTTGGATGTAATTCAGTCAGTCTGTCAACTAATAGTTTCCTATTTTGAACTTAAGGCGACTATCTATGTAGGCGTGTTCATTCTTTGTCATATTTTGCGAGGAAACATTCCGGTTTTCTAGTCATTTCATTTTTCTAGCCGTCATTTCTAGTAGGCTGAGCCGCTTTGGCTTTTCCAGTCAAATCTTGTTTTCAGCCATACATACAGTGGTAGAGATAGGTGACTTTGCTTTACTGGTACTTGAGCACAGAGACCGGAATGGCCAGCTCCTTAGTGGGAGATTTCTTTTGACTTTTAATGTTTTAAATCGAAACATCTGTCATAACAGAGGAAAAAGTAACTCAAATTTTCTTGAGAACTCACCGTTTCCCACACACAGCCGCCCACAAACCTGAAGAATACACACACGTGCTGTGCATACTGTTGCACACCCACCTACACTTGCACAGGACAGTGTAGGTTGACTGGGGGGTGAGGGGGTTAGAGTGTAACCATGCCAGCAGATTGTCTCTGTAGGACTATTGGATGAATGTTGAGGGAATGGATTGTGGCCAATTTCCTGTGCTGTGGCTACACTGCAAAGAATATCTGTCATAACAAGCCGTGTAGTCTGGTATTGAGTGTTTGAGCCGTTCATTCTTAAAGAAAGCTAGACTGAAAAAACATCAGATGGAGCTAGGAACCAGAAAGACACATTTGTTTTTCCTGCTCATCCGCTCATCAGACAGTAGTCATCAATAGTCAAAATTTCTAAAAAATGCTCCTGTATGATGGGCATTTTCTATAGTGTGCTGCCCATGGCCTCCATTTCTCTCTCTTCCTGCTCCCTGTCTGCCTTGATCTCTCTCTCCCTCTCAGTCCGCTCTCATTATCCCAATCTATCTCCTGCCGTGACTTTACATCTCTATTTACTACTTATCTTCCCTCTGCTGCCCTCCCTCTCATTATTTGCTCTGCCTTTTCTACTCTCCTTGACATGCATCTCTCTCCCTCTCTCTTCAGACGCTGCCTTGTTTTCCTCTGTATTAGTTTAGAGTTTTTCCACTGGGTGGGTTAACAAGCCGACATGATTTCATCAATGTGAATCAGTCAGCCTGATAAGACGTGACCCAGATGGGATCTCCAGCTCTTTTTATACAGCCATCCATCATGACGATGTAGCCACATAAGCTCTCACTCACGGTAATGCCTGTCAGCCTGCATATGAAAGAAATGTGTCATGTAGCTTCAGTGCACTCTCTATAAAAACTCTGTGTCCTGTATAAAAGTCTAACAATGTTTGTTTTTCTCATCTAGCAGCCCCAGTTCCTGTGTGGTGCTTCTTTTTTTATTGTTTTTGGCTATGAAATCTATCTGGCTATGTTTCAGCACACACACACACACACACACACACACACACACACACACACACACACACACACACACACACACACACACACACACACACACACACACACACACAGCACTTCCTTCGGGGACTTATGATGGACAATAATGATGTTAAGGTGACCTTATTGAACTTTGTGGTATTCTTTATTTCCAGTTGTATCGCTTTCATATTCCCGTAATGATCCCACAGGGACTCAAAGTATGTTTGTAGGCCATCATAGTGAATTTAAAGGTGCCTTATTACAGTGGATGGTAAAAGCATTTCTGTTGTATCTCTTTTAATGGAATAGTTTGACATCCTGGGAAATACATGTAGCTTTCTTGCTGAGAGTTGGATGACACCTCTCTCATATCTGTATGGAAAATGTGAAGCTCTCACCAACAGCCTGTTAGCTTAAGTTAGCACACAGGCTGGAAACAGGGAGAAACAGCTAGCCTGGCTCTGTCCAAAGGTACCAAAACCCACCTGCCAAATCCTTTATTGCTCACTACTTAACACATTATGTTTCATTAGTTTCCTATATAAAGAAGTGTAAAGTGTAAAAACAACAAGTGGCTTGAATACACTCACCAGAAACTCCAGCTCTGTCTAGTATTTTCCCCCAGACTTTCAATTTGCATCACCCTGGATGAATTAATGTCAAAATTGTGTCTTTGCCTTGACTTTATATGCAGTTGTGCTGCCTCTTAAATTCACTTTGCGTTCTTTCTGAATGCACAGATAGACTTGTGTCGTCTTTATGGTGCTCGGTGGTGAGGTTAGGCTGTCTATAAATTGAAATATTCAAAGTAAATTCTAATGAAAAACTGACACAAATAAAATTGTAATTGGAGATTAATGTAAAAAGTTGTTTATATTGTATATTGTTGTTTATATTGTATCAAGATATACAGTATATCAGTTTTGGTATAAAAAAAAAAAGGTCTCCGATAGTCATGCAGGGATTTACAGTGACTCTATATGGCACTGCTTTTTATTTTCTGTGCCTTCACAAGTTCACACATGCACGCACTGAGAGGGTTCGATACTCAATACAGTGCACTGTGCACAATAATGCTTTTTCCAGGGGATGGAATTTGATTTTACCCACAGGTTACTTTGTTTGGAGTTGAGCTTCTTCGTAATGTGTATGTGTTTTTTCCCCTTTTTTTTTCTTCTGTTGCCGTGTGTGTTTGTACTTTAGAGCAGTGTGTGAACCACCTCGCAACAACAACAACTGCCTGTTGGAGCCCACACATTCCCTCTGTAGTAGAGCCATCAGGAGATTTCTGTGGAAACCCTCCCATCCTGCCTGCCAGTTTGTGTGTGTGTGTGTGCATGCGCGTGTGTGTGCGAGCGTGTGCAGGCGGTAAGGAAGAGTCAAAATCAGATCTGTTGCCCTGGTTCGTTCTCATATCTCCTCTTGACAACTCTTACAGGATGTTTTCTTCAGATTGTGCCTCAAGGTAAAGACGGGCTTGAAAACAAGGCACACAGCAAGTAACAAAAACAAGTAGCCAAGTGAACGTGGAGTCAAAGAAAATTCAGACATCAGACATCCTGCATGTATTTATGCACAGACAAAAGCTAGTACAGTGCCAATGCAACACCTCAGCATGGACTTTTGTCCTTACAAGCATGCATTGATGGTCAATTTAGCTATGAAGGAACAGATCTGAGGCTGATTTTCAGATATTAAAATGTGGTGTTGGTGATTTTTCTATCAGTGCTCCTGGAGTGACTGACAGGTCAGTCTCCCGTAAATCGATGTCCTTTAATAAGCCACAAAGGTTGAAATTCTCTTTTTTTTCCTTCTGGTAGACAGCTGGTGCAGTGAGTATAGGACGCAGGCTTCTGAGATCAGCCTTGCTGTGTGAAATGACAACTGTCTGCGGTAGATTTTATCAGCTCTCGCTTATTAATGTTCATTTTGTGAGTCAGCCAAATTACGAAATGAAACTCTTGGCTGTTGTTTTATTAATGCGCTCTCTTCGTGCTGCTGTCCTGACCATTTATGCCAGACCACAGATGCCCATTTGTACAAAACAGCATGATTAGCTTGAAATATGTACTCTGTCTTGCTAAAGAACACTCTGGCAGGTAATCCGGCAACACTGGATCCATTCCATCATGTTGTTTGCGTGCGCGAGCGATGTGCGTGCGTGTAAACTTACTCACCGCTGGGCCATCTTGAGCGGCAAAATAAAATGGTTATATCAGAAAGTGTGACAGTGTGAAAGACTGGTTGCCAGCTTTGAGGTCAGTGGTCTAATTACACTTCAGAGAGACTGATTTAGGTTCAGTTTCAGAGGTTGTTGAGGGCTGCAGACGGATGGAGGAGCACAGAGAAGAGGAGGGAGAAGGCAGGGAGAGTTCTGAGAGGAGTGGACAACTGGGCATGGAGTGAAAAGGGATGGAGGAGTTTCAATTTAGATTTAAATCGAACACTATTACCATGAGTGCCTCTTCTGCTTTCACTGCTATTACTCCAACAGGTTGCAGTGGTGCTCGTTTTACCTCTGCTCCTGCTCTGTTTCTGCTCCATCCAGCTCCGGCATGTACTGCCTCTCCATGCCTTTACAGTGACGGGTACAAGGCAACAGCCATGCGAGTGCATCCGACAGAAAATAATGAAACATCTCATCTGCGATTAAGCACGGTTGTAACTTGTTTGTGGATGTTTGAGTGTTCTTAAATGTCTATCCTTCTAGGGAAAATGAGCAAGAACCTGTTACATAAGCACATTTTGATCATCCTTACATCTACTCTGGTAGTTCAGGATTAAGATTTGGATTTAGGTTTATCGTTAGATTAAGGTCTAGGTCAGGGTAAAAGTTGGGTTTAGGAGACGAATGATTAAAAGCAGCAAACCTGCTCAAGAAGACTTTATGCGGTGAGAATGTCTATTGTTAGTGAACTGTAAGGGAGTTAAGATCATGTAATGATAGTTTAGTCTGCGTTGCACACTGACACTAGATCTCAGTGTGTGTGTGTGTGTGTGTGTGTGTGTGTGTGTGTGTGTGTGTTTGTGTGTGAGGAATGCTGCTGTGGTGCAAGGGGGAGTTCTATGGGCAGGAGCACCCAGGGGTTAACGAGCGGTGTGAGAAAAACAGTCAGACTTTGAGAAGGAGGGGGGAGGGAAGCATGCACACGCACACACATGCATATGCACGCACACACACACACACACACACACACACACACACACTGAGTCCCATAGGAAGCTGGAAAAGATGGTCGGGCCCATGAGAGCAGGTAGCTCTTGTTCTTGTTGAGCTAAATTATTGTAGCAGGTATCTCTCTATGTTGATCAGGTTAGTAAAGATTAAAAAAAAAAGCAAGAGGTGTAAAGAAAAAAGAGAAGGCATGCATTTAAAACTGATAAATACATTTAAGTCATTTATGCTCATTGGTCAGGGATGTCAGGAAAATACAGAACAGTATGAAATGCAACAGTTGAAGAGCAACATTCAGGTGCATACTGATCAGTGTAAACAGGAAGTTGTTTCCATCATTTTCTCAAAAGTAGTTTTGTTAGTGTGTAGTGTACTCTGTATTGTACTCTGTAGTGTACTCTGTAGGGCTGAGAACAGTCCCCGGCTCCTCCTGACCCGTCCAGTAATCCCACTAGCATGGACCGGTCACCAAAATGTGACATGACAGTATTGACCCAAACACCTGCCACTTCCTCACCACTCACACACACACACACACACACACACACACACACACACACACACACACACACACACACACACACACACACACACACACACACACACACACGCACGGACCCTGTGGACTCTTTTCTATCCAAAAGCCCTTCTCACGCAAATAGAGTAGGCAGGCAGGATCCCCTCTCAGCCTATTTATCAGAAGGGGGGGGGTTGAGAAAGGACAGACAGCGTGGACCCCCTCTATTGTTCTGGCTGGGTTTAAGAGATGGGGGGGCAGGGATGGAACTAGGGATAGGATGGGAATTGGAGACCCCAACAATGCCACAAAGCCCCCCACTGCTCTTCCTGCATATGAGCATGACCTGCTCTGACAGACCAGAGACAGACCCCAACTAGAGGGGAACTAAACCAAAACTAAAACACAACCAGGCCCAAACTGCATCCAGATTGGTTGTAGACCAAACCCAAACTTGTCCCACATTAGATCTAAAATTAAATCAGTCTTGAGTCTAGACAGGAGTCTGGTCAATCAAACTCGAGCCAAACTACCAAACTTCAGTCAAACTAAAACAAATTTCCTCACAGTTGGAATACCTGCATGGTTCTGTGTGGAAAACAGATCATTAGATTCAGTGATGTGTGTGTACATGTTTTTTTTTCCGACTCAGTGTCAAACAAAAATGGCTCAAATGAGCACCAATGAGCCAAACTAGACCAAAATCTGTCATATGGTTCCTTAGTCAAAATGTGAGTTAAAATAGAGTGAAAAAAGGAGCTAAAGTTGACGTAATGAGCTGCCATTCTAGTCAAACTGAAGCCACTTTTGGACACAATCTAGAGTCAGAATAGACCTAAATCAGGAAGCATCCAGTACAACACTGGAACAAAACTGACTTAAGCATTCAGCTGCACTACATCCATCTGCATTTACTCTCTAAAGGATTGTCCCATCTAGCTTATACACACACACACACACACACACACACACACACACACACACACACACAGAAATGCATACATGGCCAGATGTGGTTATGTACAAGTATGTGAGTTATGTAAGTTAATGCTGGAATGAGCACACGCATGTTAACAATATAGTAATAAGAATGCAGGAATGATGTACACAGCAAAATTCTTTGTGAATACATTCCAGGTTCAAGTATGTGAAAGTATGTCATTTACATAAATATATGAACAGCCAAGTGTCCTGTTGTTTATAGTTTTCACATATCTATGTAGAGAAAAGAAGAGAAGAGCTTTAATGCATGTTTTCCCCTCTCAGAGTGTGTATATGTGATGTATGGGAGGTAACTCAGTCTCCAGTACTTAACAGCAGTTGAAGCAGAACCTTGTCCGTCAACACAAAAGTCACAAAAAGTGTTTTTGTTTTGTTTTTTTTTGTTCCACAGTTGACATGTTCGCCACCCTAAAAAAGTCCTCAAGCTCCAGTGTGTGTGCTTTGCAAACAGCCTGTAGGTGTGTGTGGGTGTGCATCCAGCTGTGCGTTCCCCCTCTCACTCTCTGTTCATCGTGGAGCTTGCAGCAGACCTCTTTGTCTGCCGGTTTAGAGCAGGGTGTGAGGTGAAGAGCAGTTTGTTCATAATGGATTATTGATTGGTCTGAGAATACACTGGCTCTGCACTGTGTGCTTGTGTGTGTGTGTGTATGTGTGTGTTTTTGTGTGTGTGTGTGTGTGTGTGTGTGTGCGTGCGTGTGTGTGTGTGTGTGTGTTAAAGACTCCATACCATCCCCGCTATCCCACTCTGAGCACTGAATGTCTCCACTTTATGAGCAACTGTACAGAGGACAGCAAGGTTTTTTATAAAGTGCTCTCTGTATGTTATGCTCCGTGAAACAGTGTATGCGTTAGTGTGTGTGTGTGTGTGTGTGTGTGTGTGTGTGTGTGTGTGTGTGTGTGTGTGTGTGTGTGTGTGTGTGAGCAGCTCTCTGTATGGGTCATTAAGCTCTCAATGCTGCCTGTATGAAACAGTGTTAAAAGCTCACAGTGTGCACATATAGACTTTGAAAAGATGTGTGTGTGGACAACATTAAAAGCGCCCTCTGTTTTGCTTCTTAATTCCTCAGTTCCCCTGCATGTATGCGTGAGTGTGTGCGTGTTTAAACAAGAGGTCCACTCTTTATTTTTCCCCCCGCCGTGTATTTTTTCTTAACCTCAAATGCTCTCTGTGCCGCTGTGTGGGAGGGACACGGATCCCATCACGGCTGAAGGATGTCCCACACGAGAACGACCTACAGTCATTATCAGTGATAAGGTGACAGCGTGAGTGAGTCAGTGTGTTATGAAAGCCAATCTCCGCACCCTTGGGTGCAGGAGATTTGTGTCATGGCTGCCTCTGAGATGATTGCTATGATGAAGGTGCTTCCTGGCTGGATGACAGTGTTTTCTATCACAGAGGAACAAAGCAGTGAGGTTACTGTGGCTCTTTGTTAAAGCGCAATGCTCTTTTAATAGCAGACTGCAGTAGCTCTATTTTAAAACCAAATCTGAATATTTTACTTCACAATATTGGATCAAATGTGTTCTGAAAGTTAAATTGGTGGCCTCTAGAGGGAGCAACTGAGCAGCTTTCAACAATGGCTGGCACAGGTATAGTTAGAACTTGAGTCTTGTTCACAGGTATTGAGCTGTTTCAATGAGAGAGTCCAAAAAACCTCTAATAAACATCCAAAGTTTCTACAGAACAAGTTTTTGTACTGCTTGACCAGTTTCTCATGTTATCGTCGTACTACTGATATTCAACATATTTTTTAAGTTAAACCTCTGGGTGTGTGACAGCACTAATGTGTGAAAACAAATACAAAACAGAAAACCATGCAGCTGTTAGCAGGTTCTCTGCTGGCCTGCATGCACAGTTTGACACTGTTTGTCTCGAGACTCACTCCAGATGTGAACCTCAGGAGCCTCGGGAACAGAAATAGCCAAGCTGCTCTTAAAAGGTTGCGAAGCGATGGGAAAATAAGAGTGGATTTCCTCCTCTTGCTGGACCTCAGCTGCTACAGTTCAACGTTCAGAAAGCAGAACAGCAGAGGTTGAGCATGCAAGGATGGAGGAAAAAAAGAGCAGTTTGTTTGTGTTTGGCACCGCAGTCATTATCAGCTGAGTGTAGGTCTCCGCTCACTCCCAGTGACTCATGGTGGGGAAGCTCAAGTGTCCATTAATGGCATGTCTAATATCAGACCTATGACGTTCCCAACTAGGGTTACACTTCTTGACCGGGGTTTAAAGGTGGTCATTTTCCTAATCTTTGTGTGTGTGTGTGTGTGTGTGTGTGTGTGTGTGTGTCTGTATGAGAGAGAGAGAGAGAGAGAGAGAGAGAGAGAGAGAGAGAGAGAGAGAGAGAGAGAGAGAGAGAGAGAGAGAGGTTAACCCTAACCCAAACCATGTTGGCCTTTAACAAAGCTTTGTTACGTCTTCTCTTTTTTGATGACTTCGATGATTGGTTATCACCAGTTTCTCTCTCCTTAAGCCAATTTGAAAATTTTTTCCCCACTATGCCCATGTGGCGAGGAGGCTGCATTGTTTCCCTTCTGGAGGCTAATCTCATTACATTTCAATTTGCACATGCGACTGTCTGCTAGATGACAGGCTTACTGCTGAATAGCCTCAACCCCCTCCAGCCCTCCTGACCTCCAATCAGTTAGGCCATTTAATAGGAAATAAGATTATTATCTTCTGTTTTTAGTGCCAGAGCTGGAAGAAACTACTAAGTACTAATGAGTGACACTAGGATCTGGAGACAGAGAGCAGATGGGACAAATGGAGGGAAAACTAACGTGGATGGATAGATGAGGTTGGAAGGGCTTGGTGTCCTTATTTTGCAGGTTTATGTCCATCAGCACCTGATTGTCCATCTTGTCATGCACTGGATGAAATCCCCTTCAGCTTTGTCGTTCCTTATTTAAGTGGTGCATCAAGTTTATGGCTATTTTCCTTTTTCTTTGTTTTTTCAAATCAAAAGTATTGGACAAATTTTGTACCAATCCATCAAGTCAATGTTGAGAATAAGAGAAAACTTTTACCTGCTGGTGCCACTAGAATAAATTAGGATTCATCCCCTGGGGAAGATGAATGTATGTAGAAACTGTAGTGGCAATCTATGAAGCAGTTGTAGAGATATTTCAGTCTGGCCAGCAGAATGTCAGTGCCATCCATAGAGCCACACTGCTAGCATGGTCAAAATGTAAAAAGGGGTTTTCAAATGCAAGCAGAAATAGTGAGCCTCTGTCCTTTTTTAGATCGACATTGATAAAGCCTTGTATATTATAGACTGTGAAAGCTCCGGATCCGAAAATACATTTTGTTTCAAAATAATGTCAGCCACAGCTGCACTTTTGGCTGGAACCGTACTGTTCTTGTTAGCTGGATGCCTGAGCTTACTAAGCACTCCAGGAGGAAGCATGGTGAACCATTGAGGCCGCACTGATTTCAATAGCATAAATCATTCTCGATAGATAGGTAGCTCTGGAGCAGGGTAGTCATTTTCAGTATGAGAGTTTAAGACATATGATTGTTCTTGTGCTAACTTCCCTCCTCCACCACCTTATCCTCTTATGATTATGATCAATTATCCACTTATAATTAGAGCCTGGCAGTAACTCAGCTTATGGGCTCTGGCACTTTATATAATAGCCTGTAATAATGCTGTCAGTCACGTTTCATATAGTCCACACTTTCAGGCACCAGCATCTCCTGAAATTAACACTCTAGTAAAATATGTGCTAGTTTGATCCAAAAAGTTACAACTGAGAGCAGAGTCTTTAACGATGCCATCAGTGACCTCGCAGGGAGAACAGAATAAAGATGTGATGAACCTTGATTGATTCTTGTGAGAAGATTTGTAGGAAGAAATAATAATAGGCTTTCATAAAGAAATGTGGTGAATACAAGTTTGACATATGTATAACAGTACATTATAATGTATGCATATAAATTACAGCAGGATTTTAAGGTTTCAAAACAACAGTAGTAGAGCAAACTAACTCAAAAATGTTTAAATATGCAAATGCTAAAGATATTCCAGCCATTGAAGGAAATCTATGAATTATGAAATTAGCCAAGTGTTTATCTTTCTCTTCTTATCACCCTCTCTCTTTCTCTTTCTGTTTGACTCCCTCCCTGACCCCATTCAGCTCCAGTTTGAGAAATAGAGCAAAGCAAACTGTCTGAAGAGCCACTTCCTGTTGTGTACTTAAGATCCCTGTCATGTGATTGTGTCAGTTGAGGCGGGTGCGTGAGGCCAGTATGGGGAGGGAATATGGTGGCACTGCTGATCTTGCTGATGTGAACACAGCCCCCACCCCACACCCCCCACCCTGATTGTGTAAAGTGTCGACTCAGCCAGTGAGGCGTCAGAGCCCCCGAGCCCTGCACAGCTCTTCCACAAGCACAACACACACATACATGCACGTGCACAGTGGTGCCACATATACATAATAGACTATATACTGTACATGACCCACTTACACTTAATTTAACTGATGGAAATCTTTATTAGGTAAATTCAGACTCATAAAGGTTTTAGAGAACCTCTGGATTTAGAGGTTTAAGAAAGCATAAACAATCAGTCAGTAAAACACTGTAAATATAACAGCTGCTGCTGTCATTTTCACTTAACACTTTTAATCATAAGTTGCTTGTGTCTTACCGTTTGCAGTCTAACCCAAAAAACACAAATACACATGTTTCTAGAGATTGGTTTTGTCTTATTTCTACTGTTGGTTTGCTAATATGATCACCAAGTGGAGTTCTTAGTTTACTCAGTTTATGCAGTTCTACCCTCTGACACATACAGTACTCCTACATACTGTAGCTAGCTTAGCTGTGTATGCAAATGGTAACTGAAAGTGCCTTTGAAATAGTTAACTTACATGTGCTTTGTCTCTTTTCTCACCCCTCTCCCCTCTTCATCCCCCTCTTCATCTCCCTCCAACTCTCTCTTTCATTCTCAGGTGAATGATGCACAGTTGATGCAGGCTGTGCTATGGGGAGCTCAATGTTATATGACCTGAAAGCTGCTAATGTGCTTGAAAACCGAAGAGAATGAAGAGAAGCCAATAAAATGATGAAAAGAAGCGTGGTGGATTAGCTTCGCTGATGAAAAGATCTCTCAAAACATCGCTCCTCTGACACACTGATGACCTGGAATTCAGTGAAAACCTCCACCTTATTTTGACAAGAGACTATTAAATGTCAGTTATGATTTACATGCTGGGACTCATTTAGCGTGAAGAGTTTACATTTTACTAAATGTGTCTAAGTAAATGATAAAGCTACATACATTGCTTTCTATGGTGTCAGCAGCATGGAGATAGTTTGAGCCACTGATTCACTGGCAGTACTTGATGAAGATGGATAGATGGTGTTGCACCCAGTAGCTGGAGAGTACTAACTGAGCTGCTGTGTAAGCAGCTTGATCTCTGGATGATTGGAGACAGATAGCATTTTAACCAACCAACAAAGGCACACTAGACATCCCTAGATGTGCAACTGCAGATAGCAGTAGTTTCAAGTTTTATTGAGCTTGTGAGAGGCCAGATAGACACAGTAGCTTAGTTTGTACAATGAATCCTAGAGACAGTGTGGAGATGATGGACACCCAGGCAGGAGGTCAGAAGGAAAAGCTGGTTGGAGAAAAGGTCAGCCCTGGAAATGATGTTGACATTGAGGATGACAAAATCCCAGGGGCCTATGATTGCAACATCTGTGGACGTAGCTTCCCATTCCTCAGCTCTTTGTCGCAGCACATGAGGCGTCATACAGGTGCGCGCCCATACAAATGCCCCTACTGCGACCACAGGGCGTCTCAGAAAGGCAACCTCAAAGTTCACATTCGCAGCCACAAACTGGGAACACTCTCAAGTCACCACACCAATGAAGATGAAGAGGGTGGGGCCGAGGAGGAGGAGATGAGCGTTTCAGAGGGTCTTGATGGAGGTACAAGTCCAACTAAGAGCAGCTCAGCCTGTAACCGGGTGATCAATGGGGATAGTGGTGAGGAGAGTCGGAGGAAATTGCCTGGGAGGAGCATGAAAAGAGAGAAGTCTGTTACTGACCAGAGGCCTTACTGTTGCCGTCTGTGTGGCTACGAGGCTCTGCGAGAAGACCAGCTCCTCAGCCATATTGAAAAGGTGCACATAACAGCAGACACAGAGGAGACCACTGTAAAGGAAGAGGCTGTGGTCGAACCTGATGCTCCCCAACCCCAGAGTGATGGGACCTTCCCCTGTGAGACCTGTGGTCAGGTCTTCACCCAGGCCTGGTTTTTGAAGTCACACATGAAGAAACATGCAGGGATCCTGGACCACTGCTGTCGTATTTGTGGACGACGCTTCCGCGAAGCTTGGTTTCTCAAATCGCACATGAAAACACACAACACCAAATCCAGGTCACGGTCAAAAGCAGATTCAGCTGAGCATCCAGCCACCATCAACGACGTAGCCCAGGATCCTGATATTGTCACTGGCTCTGTTACATCCATCTATCAAATGTGTTCCAAATGTGGGAACCTGTTCCACAGCAGAGAGAGCCTGAGGGCCCATGAAAAAGTCCATAGTTTCAACTACGGCAGGAAATCCCAGAGCCAGTGCAGACTCAGTGATGATGAGGACTCACCAGCTGCTAAGAGACGTTACCTTGACTTCTTAAACCTCCAGCCTGTTGAGGAAAAGAACCTGGATGAAGAGGAGGAGAGTCAAAAGAAGATGCTAGGTCAAAGAATCCCAGAGCTAGATCCAGTTTGCAGCTACCAGGCCTGGCAATTAGCTACTAAAGGAAGGGTTGTGGAGCCAGTTGAGCCAAATTGCAAGGCCTCCTATGGGGGAGGAAGTATGGGGGAGGAGGTCCTCGCCGGAGCTGCTGTGGTTTTTGAAAAGGAGAGCAGCCGTTATGTTCTGCAAGGCCAAGAGAAACGTACCTCGGGGCGACGCAGCAGCTCTGGTTTGGGAAGCCATGCTTCTTCAGGTGACCGGACACCAGAGAGCCTCAGCGACTCCGAGTACCGGCCTTTGTCCCGCCAGGACCGACGCCGATCATCGCAGTCACAAGCCTCCGCCAAGTCCAACGAGTGCTTTGAGTGCGGGAAGGTGTTCCGCAGTCGTCACCAGATGATCGTCCACCAGCGTGTCCACAGAAAGGATGGAGGTAGGGCATCTGTGGGAGACAAGGAAAGAACTACAAGAGATGACCGATGGGGCTCCACCAGTGATCCAGAGTCAGGCTCCCCTAGCCGGCCCAACACTCCGGGGTATGGAGACTCTCCACCAGCCTCTACCCTTGGAGATCAGGCCTCAGAGATGGGTACCGCAAACTCTGGAGACATTGCAGGTTAGTTTTTCTGTGGTGTTATCTTGTTTGTTTTCATGTACTTTGATCTGAAAAGATCACCTGCAATCAAAGGAAGAATGTTGCTTACCCTCAGATTGATTGGAACTTATTGTTTCCCTCATTTGGTCACATGTTCAGCATAAATTAATTGTGTTAATGTGTGATTATAGTATAATGTGATCTTGGGACCCAGAGTTTGGAGTTTGTTATCTTTAACAATTAAATAACAAAAACTGGAGGTCCTTAGTTACTGTTGCTTATGGCCACCATTACCAAGTCAGTAGTCTATTTGTCTTTTTAAGATACTGACTTAACTTTCTAGCATAAAACAATGGGAAAATTTAACCATTATACAAGTAATGGTATGGTACACACATAAGTTCAGTAAGTAAGTAGAAAAATGTCTGAAGGATTTTTAGTGGCAGAAATGACTGTAGCCCTTTTCAAGCCTCCCACTCGAGGCCTCTGACTCTGTCACTCTGTAGTAAACATCTGTTGATGAAATGTGCTTTGTGTAGTTGCCTCTCCTCAGCGCATCAGTCTCTATGGAGTGGGAGCTGGAGCCACCATGTGGCCAAATGTAGGCATGACATTAGACTTCCACTCTTTTATAGAGTCTTGCACAAAAATACTGTAAGGTATGGTCAATAAAGTTTAACTGCCATTAAAATTGCTGTTCACAACTCTGCAATTGTTGTGTATCACAGAGCAATAAAACTAACCGTTAAGTGAAACTTTGTCAGCAGTGGTAGGCATGTCAGTGGAGGAGATGGCATTTTTGGAATGCCTATCATATTTTCACCTCCTCAACCAATAAACACTGCAGAGCAAAAAAAGAAAGCCTACCCATGCGAGGGCAAAACACCCATAATCATGGCCAAAATATGCTAAAGGGAAGATTCCTGTGTAAGCAGCGCCTCACAGCTCTCTGGCCTTTGTCTTTTAACTTTTAAACCCTCTGAACACACTATTTGTACAGGTTCGGGTCGTGGATAGCTAACAAGTGTTCTGATTGCTTCCATTCCTCCCTGTTAGCACAGACATTCAAAAATAGCAGCAACATTTCTTCAGGCCTGATCGAGCTGTGTGCTATTTCAGGTCTTCCTGTCTCAGGAAACTCCCCTCACCCCCCTTATCTGTGTGTGAATATTTTTGTTGCTCTCCTTTTTATGTCTTAGCAATGAAAATCTGTCTGCATGTTTCCTTTGACTCTTCACTGGTGTGGCTTGTTGTAGAACAAACAACCAATTATTACATATGAAACACCATAACAGCACTGTACTGCGGCAGTTAAAGGTGTGGTTAACTTCCTTTATAGTAACAAACGTACTGTATAGTCTTCACTCTCTCCCAACCCATTTGCATCCAACTGTCTGGTCTGTCTGCTTTTGGAATACAAGATCCTTTTTGCTATATGCATATACATTGTATGCAAATGTATATAATATGCACATACAAAGCCTCTAACATCAAGAGACATTTTGATCTGTTGATGATTTTTTTTATTTTCTATTTTTTTCTTCTTTATTTTCTAGAATTTGTGAACCTTTGTGACAAAGCCAACGTTGTTTCAGTTTTTGCCAAAAGAATGTTCTTATCAAGATGTAAAGACCCCAGTCCATCCATTCATCCTTTTCCTCTACCTTTCCTCCCTGTCCCCTCTGACTCCTTCCTAATCTCTGATCTTACCTCCTGTGACACTTCTACTGTCTCTCATCCACTCTTCTTACCATTTAGTCAGCCAGGCTGCCTGATGTCTGAGGGATTGGTTATTTATAGAGTCACCTCCCGATGGAGAGGGATGCAGGCAATGGGGAAAGAGACACTCAGAGGACACTCTAGTCACAAACACTCTGATGTCCCTTACAGCCATTTAGCTACTTTTTGGGAATGCAAATTAGAGGTGACAGTGTACATGCACATATTAACATGATAGGATATATATATGTATACACACACACACATGTATATACGTGTGTGTGTGTGTGTGTGTGTGTGTGTGTGTGTGTGTGTGTGTGTGTGTGTGTGTGTGTGTGTGTGTGTGTGTGTTAATAACACACAATAATAACATTTTCACTTGGTGGTAAATATTGTGCAAGCACAGTAGCAAAAGCATTCACACAGCTGTGGCTGTTGGAGCTTTGCATTATGCACATCTACTACTGTATGTGTTTTTCAGTTCAGTTACTCTCCTGGTGAGAGCTGACATCTGTGCATTCGTTTGCACTGCTCTATGCAAGTGTGAAATTGGGGTTGCTTTTGTAGGTTTCTGTGACATGGCTTCATGGAGAGTTTAGATTGTTGTGTTTATTCCAAGGATAGATACTGCATGTTGTTTCATCCTTTACAAGAAAAACGTTACTGCAGTGACAGACCGTCAGCACGATGGCATACTTTGTCTTAATTGCCTCACTCTTTGAGTCCTGCTGGGCTGGGTTTGTGTTAGTGTGTGTTTATGTATGTGTGAATGTGCAAGACTGACAAGTGCAAGTCTGAATTGAATTATATTTTGGAAGGGATAAGAATATTTTGTACAGAAAGCTCTTGATAATCATGATATTCAGTTACTTTTGTCTTTCTTCTATGACTCCAACTGATCAATAATTGATTAATAAAGGACCAATTAACAATATACATCAGCTTAACCACCTTCCCTACTAAACTGGCCGCCCTGGGGCTTCATATTGGCGGTCTGAGTTGTGTGTGTTGGCCAGTGTTGCCAACAGGAAGCCAAATGAAAAACAGATGACAGGTTACTGGTGTTATTGTGAAAAATAGGAGGGGTAGTGGAGAGTGCCATAATGTGCTACTTGCAGAATCTGATATGTTGGATACTGTGCATATATGAGAGTAAGATATAATGCTCTATGACCCAGCTGGTTTACTGTTCAAAACCCCTGAATGAAACTTGATGATTTTCATGATGTCAGATCAATTACCATTTAAAAACTGTTTATAGCCTCTGTGAATATGACTACATCTACCACCATAGGTCTTATTTTTATTTATATTCTTATTCTCCTCATTCCTGAACAATCTGGGAGAAACAAACTATTCCAGCAACAAAAGTCAAATTCACTTTAGAACACAGGTCACAAGCGCCACCTTGTGGGGCATTCATAGAGCTGCATTTCAGGAATCAGCAATACTGGCTCAGTACAGGAAACACATGTACAATGCAGTGCAATCACAATAACAGAGCCTTACAATAAATAAACCATCCTTCTGTATTCTTATAATATCTCATTTCTCTTATGTGCCAAAACAGTGTTATTCAACTATGGTAATATGTAACATTATGGTGTAATTGATTAACACCAAATGAATCATAATAACGCATACAACATTTATCATACAGATGAATGAACACCTCTCTTCACACAGTTTTAACATCTGAATATCCCAATGAATAATAACCTTCACTGAAGTACTATTTTTTACAGGGTCACTGAGTATCCTCAACCAAATATAAAATCTAAACAATATCTGATAATGGTATGATGTAATTATTGACTGTTTATTTTTAGTTTGGTGTGTTTATTATTGTTGTAATTGTAGAAGTAATAGTTTTATTTCAGGATACGTTCACATCTAAAATGAAATGAGGAGATATTGGAATACTGGCCAATACTGTAGCCTGGTGGCTCTTCCCCAAAACTGCATCCAGATGGAACAATGTGAATCTGGCACAGCTGTAATGAGCTCTGACTGATAGTTGGTATTAGAGAAGAGTGTAATCTAGATGAATTCTTCGCAGTCATTGACCTTTATGCTGTCATTTATTTTCCCTACAGATGAGAAGCCTTACGTCTGCAGCCTTTGTGACTTTGTCACCACAGAGTTCAAGACCTATTCGACTCATGTTCGTGTCCAACACCCGGCGGCCCCTGAAGATAGACCCAGCCCCGTTCCCAGCCCCAGCTCCAGTTCGGACAGAGGCACCCCCAGTGGTTATCCTAAGTTGAAGAAAGCTCTTCTTCAGGGTTTGAACAACTCTGCATCCCCTCCTGCTTACCTTTCAACTCGAGCCTTCCCACTCGATCCTAGCATGACCCCTGTGGATCTATGTGTGAGGGCTGAGGGCTGCAGGGGCATAGCCTCCCTAAATCTGGACAGGAAGAGCCTCCTTAGCCACAAGTGCTCCTTCTGTTCTCATTCCACCCACTACCCCGAGGTGCTCTGGATGCACCAGACTGTGGCTCACCGCATCAACAGCAGTAGCTCAAATCTTGCTCCTAAATGGGCCCTGAAAAACAGCTCCAAGGCCTCGAGGGACAACTTCTTATCTTCCAGGAGACGGACTGGTCCTCCACCGGTCCTGGAGGGAAAGGAATGTCCACCGCTGCCTCCATTGATGCGTACTCAACGCACCCGGCCCCCAACTTACTCCAACGAGGCTCAAAAGAAGAGTAAGCCAGCAAGTCATGCAGCCATGCCATCATCATCCTCCTCTACTCCCTCCTCTTCATCCTCCAGGGGCCCCTCATCCACCTCAGGCACCCAAGCTGGGAGAGTCCCCGTCCGGCCGAGCAGCATCAGCAGCAGCACCAGCAGCAGCGTAAGACACGTGGAGGACCAGAGTCACCACTCTCGATCCAGACCCAAAGTGGATATTTACCCTCGGGGAGGCTCATTGTCTTCCCCCAGCTCCTTGGAGAAGAGCACTGGTGCCCTCTCACGTTCCTCAGCCCCAAGCCCCAGCTCTGCCATGGCATCCCGGATTGCTGACCGTTATTTGATGCCTCAAGAGGGTCTGGGCTTCATGCTTTCCAGCAAACATGGCCTAGCAGAATACAGCCGAGCCAGGGGGTCCCCTCATCAGCCGCTTCCCAACTCCCACAGCCAGAGCCGGGCTAACGCTATGAGGCCCAGCACCATCACCCATAGCTCCACAGCAGGACACAGCTATGGAGCCTCCCAGGCACATGGAAGCACTCTGCTGAATTCCTCCTCCACCTCCTCCTCCTCCTCCTCCTCCTCCTCTTCTTTGCCTTCAGAGGCTCGTGGAGATGTGAAGCAGGAGCCAATCGCAGAGACACCGGAGACACCACCAGACATCCTCAGCTTCCTCAAAAACTACAGTCCCCATGAACTGGCTGCCCTCTACCACCGCTGGGGTGCCGCCAATGCACTGCTGGATCCCACTGGTAGGGAGCACTTCCTGATCCATTTTTTGACCGATTGATATTTATTGTTGTTTTTTTGTTAGTTTAAGTCTTTGTAATAAGGTAGCTCAGAAGAGGCCGTCTTGGAAAAAAGTCTTGTGAAATCTCTCATCAGCTCACATACAAAATGCCCAGAGGAGCTTTGCTTTGGAGAAAATGCCAAATGTCAGGAGTTGAAGAGAAATGTTTTCCACTGACTGAGCATCGTGTTTTGAGCTGTTAGAAGAGCTGAGTACAATTGGCTAAACTTGACAGGCTAAACCAGGAAAAGACACCCACAGCCACATACATCCACACTTAACATATGCACTGCACACCCCGTCTGTCACACTAACCCGCCGTCTGGCAGAAAGTGATTGACAGACACGTATACTGCACAAGGTTTTGGATAATGAAGAGGAGCTCCATTAAATGGGCAAACACACGTGTGCTCACATGTTGGTGAGATATGATAAAAAGCTGTATCTGGGGCAGCGTGTGGGTCCGTGCATGTGTGTCCATATGTGCTTTGGTTTTTAGATGCAGGAGGAGTGCGTGTGTGTGTACTTTTTTTTTTTTTTTTTTTTTTTTTTTACTGTGAAAGACGTGAGAGAACCTTTGCTACTCTCAGGTCTGCGAGGCATGCCTAGTCTCCGGCTCCACTCTCCCAGAAAGCTGTCACAAACTGTTTAGGTCACGGCTCTGCCTGACGAGAGACTCGCACAGATGCGAATGGAGGGAGGCAAAACAGAGAGAAAGGGAACATAAGAGGCAAAGAGAGAGATGAGACAGAATAATTACCCCACCAGCTGCTTTGGAAATGGTCATTACCGAACATCCACATTATTTGCCCATTTTCAGTTGTGTCTCTGAGGTCAAGTGGGGCTGTATGGAGCCAGGGGTCAAAGACAACAGCCCCAGAGCAGACGCATGACATCGCTGTCACCCGTCCAGGCGCATATCGTCACGATCTGCCTTAGCCCTTTGAGTCACAAGCTATAAAGTGACCTTTTTTGAGCAACTGAGTCTTTCTCCCGTTTCTCTCTGTAATGTGTGTATGAGTGTGTGCGTCTGCTTGTGTTTTCCGTCCAGCTCTGTCTTGTCTTTCATTAGTGCATCAGTGAGAAGGGCTGGCGGCCCGGAGTACAAGTAGAGTATCCAGAGGCCAGCAGTCGGGCTGCCAGAGACACTCTCTGTCACCTCCTCCTCCTCCCTGTCCTCCTTGTCCTGCCGTGTCCCTCCAACACCCCCCATCGTTCGCCACACACACATGCACATAACTACTGGGCACTGCCCAGGTATGTACCAGCCTCAGCGCTCGGGGGGTTGATGTGTCTGCTGGGGCTTTGTGCAGCAAATGTCCCCCTCACCGAAAGTAACCCCAAACCCCCCCAGGCCTGTTATCTGTCAGCAAGAGAGGTCACAGGAGCACATGCATATCAGTGTGTGTGTGTGTGTGTGTGTGTGTGTGTGTGTGTAGCGGTCAGTGTCGTCAAATGGATCCAACCTCCTTTAAATGCTTTTACCTCTCGCTGCTCCCTGTGGCTCCAGCTGCTCTGACCACATTTACATGCACACCAGGACAAAAAAAACCCCTGAACATGAAAACATGATAATAACATGGCTGTCCTCATTAAAAAGTTATCTAAATGATAAAAATGTACTGTCTTAAATGCAGCCATAGTTTTGCTCATCATGTAACAACAGGTTTCTTTGTGCTGAATGGCCTCTTTGAGCCACTCGGTATGCATTCCGTCTACTTTGCCAAACACAGTTGGACTTCATGTCCCTTAACAATTTATTTCCTGGTGGCAGTTTTCTTATACTGCCTCATTATAGTTTCAGAACTCTCATTAACTGTGGGGGTTTCTTTTTGTTTTTAACTGGAAACAGACTTTTGAGGCTGATCCTGACGTCCATATTTGGGAATGAAAAAAATGTGAATATACCTGTAAAAAAGTACTTTTACTTTTACTCTGCAAATGATCCAGTTATGCTCTTCATTAAAGACATGCTGTCCAGTAAATCTGAGGTTTTAAAATCATGAGCATTGTGATATTTAAGTAAAATTCAGCCATTTCTCCTAAATCCTGTTGTTGTATTGCATATGAACTCTGTAGATCAAGTGTTTTGTAAATACAGACAGGCCAAGTTAACTTTACATGACATGATTTTTCAGATTTAAAGTCATCAATATTCAACAAGTTTCTCTTTTTTGCCATTTAAGGTCATTAACATGTAAAGCTGACTTGCATGCGCATGCAATGGGAGTATTGTTGTGTCATTGTGTGTGTGTTTGTATGTAGATGTAGCCAGTATGCGCCACAGCCTATTCCTCACTCAAACACTCACAGATTCAACTCTTGAAACACACACATGCAGACACACACACACACACACACACAGACACACACACACACACACACACACACACACACACACACACACACACACACACACACACACACACACACACCTGACATGTGACACACAGGCAGCGGAGCGGGCACATCACAGCCGGGGCGTTTTAATTGCCTGTAATTTATGCGGTGTGTGTGTGTGGTGTGTGTGTCTGGCTGTCAGCCTCTGAGATGATGCTGTGTGACAGCTGCAGTCCAGCCCCTGGAGCTAGCCGCTCATAATGACACATTAGACATACTAATGATTCCTGCGCGAGTCCACTACTGACGCTACCTACCTCCACCGCTGCAGCCAGGATCTGTGCTTATGTACTCCCACTCACTTTCTGCCCATTACTGACCTTTATGTCTTCATTCAATCTCCACAAACACAGCAAAATGTCTTCTGCCTTGGAATAAACTGATGCTGATGTCCACCCTTTCCACCACTCATCTCAGAAAAATTCACATGTGAACTCTCACATGGGAATTCAAAGCGTGCGTGATTTTAGGACACACTGGCCTTTACATGGCATGTGAAATGCCAAAAAGTTCCTATGTTTTCAATTCACCTCTCTCAAAGAGAGCGGCATTGTTCCAAGATCAAAACTGCTAACAGCACAAAACACGTGAGCAAGACTAGTTAAGACTAGTTATGATGTGGATTAACATCCAAAAGTTCCTTCAACTCAACTGTGCTCTAAGAATAGACTTTATAGGAAGCAGTAAGCTCAGAGTTTTGACAATTATGAATCAGAATTCACCGTTATGACGGTCGCACAGCAAACATTATAGCATCTGTTAAATGTGACAAATTGCTTTGTGTTATTTGTGGCATTGTGGGGATTTTTTGAGGCACTGAATAAGTTGTAGCAGCATTTGAACATCCCATAAGTATGATAATGTGCCCCTGTTTTGACCACAGTAACATGAAGAGCCTCAGTTGAGCCTGTGGTGTTTTGTGGATTCGCTCTTCACTGCTCCGTTTAATTGTGTGTTCCTCTTTGCCGTGTGTGATCAGGGATGCTGAGGTCTCTCATGCGGCAGGGACAGTATTTCTGCCATGAGTGCGGGAAGAGTTTCAGTCAGCCCAGCCACCTGCGCACTCATATGAGATCCCATACAGGTAAATACAGCCACAACACAGTGACACACAAACCCCTAAACTCAGAGGACCACAGAATGCATACGTACGTACATGAGCTGGTAATGAAAAAGCATTTTTAAATCAACTCACAGTTAGAAACCTGAGTGCTGTCTGTATGTGTCAGCTTTTAACCCTTGTGTTTTGTTGAAATTGGCTTTACTTCTTTACAGTCTCCACGACTGTATGTGTAAAAATGATAATGATAACTGCAAAATTAACCTAATTAATAATCGTCCTTTCTTTTTTTCTGACCTAATTAAAACCCAATATGTAACAAATTTAAGTGGTAACCCCTCCAATTACCACAAACGCAGCATGCGCATTTGATTAATGTGATAAAATACAAAATTAGCATGAAGCTTTGGCGTTGCACCAAATAAGGAAATATTAAAGGTTTTATATATGATATGGAATATGCATGATATAGTATTACAATATCATATATATGGCGTCTGTTTGCCAAAAACTCACTCACAGACAAAGAAATGTGCAGTATGTTATCCCGCGCACTGACGTTTGAGTACTTAAACATGACTTTTAGAGTTGCTCGCAGTAACTGAAAGAGCTTATCAAGCAACCCCGATTCCAAAAAGGTTGGGATGCTGGGTTAAACATAAATGAAACACATTAGCAAGTTGCTAATCCTTTCTGGCATATGCTAAAATGAAAATAGTACAAAGACGTATTTGATGTTTTAGTTAATCAGCTTCATTGATTATTGTAAATATCTTCCTTTTCTGAATTTGATGCAACAACATTTTTTAAACAAGTTGGGAGCAACTAAAGACTGAGAAAGATGTGGAATGCTCCAAAAACACCTGTTTGGAACATTCCACAGGTAAACGGGTTGATTGGTAATTCACAAGCAAGGATGGAGAGAGGTTCACCACTTTGTCGACACATGATTGGATAGAGGATATCAATACATGGGCTCGGGAACACTTCAGAAAACAGTACTTGGTAAACAAAGTTTGTTTGCATTCTGTTTTTAATTATGTTTCACGTAGAGTCCCAACTTTTTTGGAATCGGGGCTGTAAAAGGGAAAAGTATGACAGACATAGACAAAGAACCTCAGCAATGAGCAAACAGCCCATTTATTATACTTTATGTGCACGAAGTCCAACATCCTGCTTTAACCTGTTGAACAACCTTATTAGCTGCTTGTTATTCATGTATTGCAAGATATTCCCAGTTTTTTGGCCACTCCTCCAACCGTCACTCATTCCCATGCCACCTGTGCACACACATCATCACCCTCGCAACTATTTATTCACCCAGAAACACTCACATGAGATATAGAGAATATATGCATGGGGATTCACATTCTCAACAATATTTCATCATCTGACTCTCCACACGTCTGCTACGTTCCTGCATTTTCCAAGATAAATCAAAACAGATCTTTTTGTTCAGCTGAGTGTGACAGCCAGTCTGTGAGTCCTTCCCCGCCCTGGGCTGGGCAGCTGTCTCTATTTTTTAAACTGAAACATGATTTGCTCCGGATACTGACCTGTGACAAATTGTATACATTATTAATCACATGTCAATTAGAGAGATGGAATTGCGCATTCTAATGAGGCAGATCAGCATTTGTCCACGCCAACCCTATGAATCCATTTGCATGCGTCCCGATGCCATTCACTAAACAGTTTGATTTAGACATACTGCCTTTTCCTCTACTTCCTCCTTTCCCCTTCTGCCTTTCCTTTCCTTTCCTTTCCTTTCCTTTCCTTTCCTTTCCTTTCCTTTCCTTTCCTTTCCTTTCCTTTCACCTTTTCTACTCTCCTCTCTTGTTTCTTCTTACCTAACCCTTTTTCATCTCCTCATCCTTTTTCATTTCATCTATTTTTTCCTCATCTTTCTGTTTCTTCTCTCCTCTTCCTCTTTCTTCTTCTCTCTTGTTTACCCCATCCCACCTTCCCCCTCTCTTTCCTTTCATTTCCTCTCCTCTTTTTTCTCATCTCCATTTCTTCTTTCCTCTCTTGATTCCTCTCATCTCACCTTTTCTTGTCCCCTACCTCTTTCCTTTCCCTCTCCCTTCCGTCTTCTCTCCTCTCCTATTTGTCTGCCTTCCTCCCTCTTCTTTCCTCCCTTCCTCTCCCTTCTCCCTCCACTCCTGTCCTGTCATGTCCATCAACCAGGCTGGCAGTGATCACAGCAGACAGTGAGATAAGTAGCTTCTTTATAGAGAGTGTGAATGATACGTGGCACAGCCAGTGATTCTAAGTGACAGAGGCCAAATGGTAAGTGATGCAGCGCTCAGCTTCCCCCAAAGCCGTATTGTAAACACACACACACATGCACACACACACACACACACACACACACACACACACACACACACACACACACACACACAGACACCCATGCATAGGGTCTGTAAACACTCGCAGAGGCTGTAATTAATGTTGTCACCGACGGTTGTCTTCAGCACGGACGTGCACACGCAGAAAAGGCCAGCCACCCCGAGGCCTCTATTAACATGCGTCATATTAAATCACTGACTTGCCTCCACCAGGTTCCATCACCATCATCACCACCATCATCACCATCATCAGTGGCAGCTCCCCTCTATTAGAAAGGGTGCTGGTGGCAAACGCTACTGTGTGCGGGTGGTGGTGGAATTTTTTTTTTCTTTCTTTTTTTTTTTTTATCTGGTAGAGCTTTTAACCGAATGCCCTCCTCCCCTTCCTCCTCCTCCTCCTCCTCCTCCTCCTCCTCCTCCTTTTCCTCCCCCCATCCTCCTTCTCCCCCCACAGTTGGGTTTGATTTTAACGGACTCCACAGAGGTACTGACGCTCACACCACCACTTCTGAAGCTCCCAAACAAGTATGTGGCACGATGGCTAACCACTGGGCTCCCTCATCACTTGCATGTTTCTTCTTATTATTGTCTCATCTCTGCATGCATGTGTGTGTGTGTAAACCCTGTCCCCCCGTGCTTTTGTGAGTGTTTTCTTTTTCGTGTGTAACAGTCACACGTGGCACCCTCTGCACCTGGCATTAACACCTGGCATTCTCACATGCTGCCGGATCACGCCTGACATCAGCGCGTGTATCTGGTACACATATCACAGCTGTCTCATTGAAAGGCTTCAGTTTTGCTTCGACAACTTCAATCATGGTGGCTTTCATGATTTAATTAAACTTCAAGGGTTAGTGGTTCTTTTATTGAGAAAAAGCAACCTGACACTTGTAAATTTCCCTCAGCACTTTATTGGATGACATCAGAAGCACATGCTGTAGTTTTTTGTGCTTTAATTTTTCACTACACTGACACTGAAGTTTCCCTTTGTCCCACCAAACTGCAGGTTCCATCAACTCATCATTGCATCACTTGTTTTTATTGGACAAGCGTGGGTTCATCTTTGCCTGCACCCAATTTACACTTTTAATATATGATACCAAATCTGCTACCATGTAGAAAGGTACTTTAGGCTGACTGGTTTTAAAGTACATTTTGATTTCACTTCTGCATTATATTTGCTTCTTTCTGTTACAAATTGATTTAATAGAATAGCAATTCAGCCAGAACTAGTTCATAAAAGCGGTTAAAATCGATCAAATCTGCATGCAGACATTTGCAGCTGCAAAGTTCTGCAAACTGCAGTCTGAGCATTCAACTGTCAGATCATAACAGTTACACTTGTTTCAGTGTAATTGTGTCTCTGCTTCGCTGCAGTGCAACACTGAGGGAAAAAATAGGACATGTTCAAAAGACACTTTGACATGCAGGCTGCAGTGTGTTTCAGCTGGAAATATCTGCATGTAGGGTGAAGATGCATGGCTTAACATACACAGAGGAAGAAGAAGTAGAAGAAGTCAAACTTCATCAACAAACAAATAGCCATTTCCAGGAAGTGCAGTGTGAAAAAATCACAGCATTGAGATAGATTTGATTGTTACTTGCAACTATTTTGACAATCTAGTAATCATTTAGATCACTTTTTGAGCAAAAAGCCATTCTCATATGAGAATTTGCTGCTTTTCTTTGTCTTATAAGAGAATGAATTGAATATCTTTGGGTTTTGGACTGTTGGTCAGGAAACAGGAATGACCAATTCTGACATTTCATAGAATGAACTAATGAAATGAGAAAACGAATGACAGATGAAACCATAATGAAAATAATTGTTAGTCGCCTCTATTAGAAACAGGAAAACAGAATGCCAAGTGTAAATAAGTCTTCATACAAACGTGTGACAGACTTGAAGAAATACGTTCCTCTGTAGTTTGTGAAATGTCTTCAGAGTTTTCCAACTTAGTCATAGAGACAAGAGTTGAGGCGGAGGGAACAGAGGAGTAAATCTCTTCTGCTCTGACATTCGGAGAGAGCTGGGTTCTACGCGCTGCACCTCCATCTTAATTAATCACACACTCACACACCCACATGGACTCAGATTTACCGCACACTATGAATGATGGGAGCAGGCACGGCAGAGGGGTCCAATTAGATGTAGTGTTGACGCTGCTTTACGGTGACGATAACCTTTGGTATAATGTAGTGCACCGGTTCCGTCAGCGATGTTTCCTCGCAGGACGGTGTCGTGGAGGTTCTCGCTTTCCTCTCACGTCTCACCCTCGCCGTCTCTCCAGCTGTTTTTTTTTCTTTTTTCTTTTTTTGTGTGATTAATTATACCTTTTTTTGTTTTTATCTCTCTCTCTCTCTTCCTCACCCCCCCTTCTTTCTCTCCGTTGTGTTTGTGATGATGTATGATAACAGCTATATTTCCTTGTTTCTTCTTTAGGGAGAAGGGTGCGGCAGGGGCACAGGGAGTCATTTGTTTTCCCGCTTTGATACTCTTCCATTTATCAAAATGATAATTAGGTGCAATTAAATGGCAATCTCATTTGTTTTGTTCAGGTGTGTGTTGCTTATTCTTTTATTATTTTTTTATATTTTTGCCGAGGTTTCTGCGCCATTGTAGGTCAGTCTAATTAGAAGAGAGAGTAAAGGGTGTGTGTGGAGTGTGTTTGGGTGTGTGTTGGGGCATAGGGTGGCCCGGGTGATTGAGAGAAACACACTGAGAAAAAAGTAGGACTGTACAGACAGTGGCACTCTTCTCCAGATGGCAGGAAAGAGAAGAGTTAGTCCATCTGGGTCAGGATGGAGAAGCGGAGTTCACTGTTTGAGTGAAATTAGATGCAAAAAATGAAATGTGAATGCTTCTCTTAACACGTGTAATGTTCCCAGTTTCTAGTTGAATGCCACCGTGTGTCTTGGCTTGTGTTGGTCTGTGTGTTTGCTTGTTTCCCTTCTCTGTTTCCACTGCAGTGAGTCTCGTCCCTGGTTCACATCGTTGTGTCTTGTTAAATCCCTCGTATATTCAAATATCACTAAAACGTCTCAGATCTTCTGCATGACGTCCTCTGTAGCCTCCACCCGACCTTTCAACTTAATGTGTGTATCGTGTGTGTGTGTGTTCCTCAGGGGAGAGGCCATTCTGCTGCCAGCTCTGCCCATACCGAGCCTCTCAGAAAGGGAACCTAAAGACGCACGTCCAGAGTGTCCACCATATGCCTTTTGACAACAGCCAGTACCCCGACACAAGGAGCTTGTTGCTGAGCCAGGAGGAGCCAGGAGTGCTGGCTGCCAAACACCCACCAACGCCACAACAACAGTAGACCATCTGATAGACCAGGATCTGGACCGGACAAGTCAGGACTCGCTTAACCCGAAAGACACCATCACCAATCCTAAAACCCAGAGGACTGGAAGTTGGACTCATGCTTGACTTTTTGAGCCTCTCCTCCTCCACCCATCATCCTTTGATGACCCGAGAAGAATTTTCTACAATGAAGGCTCTTGTAGTTTTTGAAAGTTTCTTTTTTCTAAATAAGAAGCTAGTTAAAGCTGTGCTAGGACATTTTAAAATCACAAAGTGGGGTCAGCAGCAAAGAAGAGTGTCTTATGTACTACTAGAAAGAGTTTCTGGGGAAATTCTGCAGTTAGAGATTCAGGTGTGCACACAGGCGGGACATTTTCTCCACACCGAGGAAACGAGGAGTGAAACAAGCGCCTCCTCAGCAGGGAAGCTGGGCTCACCAATGATCGATCTTTTGCTTCCCTCGCTCTTCTTTAGCGTGAAGGTTTGCAAAACGTGAGCAGATCGTGTGTAGTTTACATCACCTTAAAGGATTTTTGAATCTAGAAGCCCTCGAAATTCAAAGTTACCTCTTGCTGCCATTATGGAGGTACCAACAAGTGAAGCTGCCTTGTGCGGCTTGACGAGAAAAGCAAATATTTATGAAATGAAGCAGATAAACTGAACTTGAATGCAACTGCTGCCGTTTTAATCAAGGACTGTGGCTTTGCATGGCTGCTGTAGTTGCCCCCCTCTTATTTTTTATTTTTTTTTGTTTTAACTTTATTGTGTAAGACTTTGTGCATTCCTCAGGACACCAATCATCAGAGATGAGACGAGAGAGAAGATGCTCTAACCTAAATCATCAACAGCCAACTGACACATTACAAGTTTGTTTCCTCTGGGTTCTAAGGCGCGAAGATGAAGACTTTCATCCGTCTGTGTGTCTGTGTGTGTGTGTGTGTGTGTGTGTGTGTGTGTGTGTGTGTGTGTGTGTGTGTGTCTGCGCTCACAAGTGTGTTAAAGTCACTTCCCTCCACTCCAGAGTGTAATGTTAGGAGTGTAGTGACCACTCTGAGGCTGTGAAGCTGATGATTAGAAGGAGAGAGAGAGAAAGAGGGAGGGAGAAAGAGGAAACGCTAATGGGGTGTCTGCTTTAGTGCTCATTAAAAAGAGTGCACGTTTTTAATAGCCAATATAAACGAGTGTACCATTTTTATGGCCATTCAATTATTGTCCATTTAAGAGGAAGGGGCTGAGTGGAGGCAGTTTTCCTCCATAACTCCTTCATATTAGGGAGTGTTTCCGACACTTCTGACTTTGAATTAGACCAACTCCGAAACAGTGGGAACGACAGGAAGACGCTAGCTCGGCTGTGTATCACACATATGAAACTCCAACTTGTGTACCTGCAAAAGAAAATATGGTACTGCTAGTTTTAACTGGCAAAGTGGCATCTTAATTTGTTATTGCTAAAGGGCAACACTGACTTTTTGACCTGTTGGTCTTCATAACCCCATATGTGATGGAAGCTTTGGTACCAAAATCAATCCAGTCTCCCTGAGGGCTCACAGGATAGTTAAGCAGGCCGGAGAGATTCACACTTCTTCCACGTTAAATTAGGTTTATTTTTCATTTTTTTTGGACTTTTCTAACATTCCCATTTTTCCTTCAAATACTCACATTATCCAGTTAAACCATCTGCAAAGGGAAGTTCGGAGACGTTGTAGCCGTTTCCTCCTGTCTACAGTCTTTGTGCTAAGCTAAGCTAGCTGGCTGCTAGCTGGTTGTCTCATAGTGAATGGGCAGACATGAAAGCGTATTGATTCTCCCATCTGAAGCTGGCAGTTTTTATCAACAGATAAAACAAATGCAATGTTCAGCATGTCCACTGTAGATTAGCAGGCACGTCAGACAGAACAGCCAGAGATGCAGAGCTGATTTTGTTTTCCAAAACGTTGAAGCAGACTGAGCCACACTCCCATGCCGTCAGTCTAATTTCTTAAGTGGTACTGTGAAGATTTGCATTCTGGGAGAAAAGAGTGAGGAGGTCAAGGAGAGAGAGAGAGAGAGAGAGAGAGAGAGAGAGAGAGAGAGAGAGAGCAGCCAGAGGTCAGGAGGTCAGGCTCACAGAGAGTTCAGATCTGAATACACGAATTGGAGACGTTTTGAAGCCTTTTGAATTGTAGAGCCGTCACAGCCTTAACACAGGTGTGTGTGAGAGTGTGCACTTCTGCGTGTGTATATGCATTCGTTTCAGACCACTCCATACTGTATAAGAGGTTGACTAACTTCGGTGTTCTCCAGCCTCCCTCTAGATGCTTTGTATACTGGCCTATCTCCTTTGCAATGAAAGCCTGTTTGAAGCTTATTGGCTGCTATGAAGCAGGGCCTGTTCTTAGCTAGGAGATGTTTTCTTTGAGTCCTGGGCTTGGTTTTCTCTCCTCTATGCCTGAAAAAGCCACATCGGGGAAAAGAAGAAGAAAAGCAAGGCAGTTCAAAGCAGCCCTGACTTACAGAGCAAGAGTAGAACTGTGGATTTGCGGAGACACTTTTGTACACATGAAATCAAAATTCAAACCAGTTAACGATTACGGAGCATAGAGTACTGTACTTCCCATCTATTTTGAGACCTCAGTAGTTTTACACGATGATGAAATGGTTCCTATACCAGTGGGTTGGTGAGTTATGCATACAATATTGTGTGCTTGAATATGCCTAATAATATACAAACGTGTATATTGAAGGTGAGGGTAGTGAAAATACTTGAAACGGATACTCTAGCCTTCGACATAGCGTAGTACTAATACCAATGTTGTACAGAATTCCCTTTAAGATTAACTCCTCAGTTATGAATTTTTACTCCGAAGTGTGACTTAGAAAAACTATGAAGCAGGAGTGAGTGTATGTAATATAAACTGTATATCTGTAATCCACTGTTACCAAACCCTTATATACAGCGGTAGAAACCAAATGGCATTACTAGTGCACTTAGACTAGGTTACTGCTTTAACCATTCTCATTTTGTCCAATTCTAGCTAAGGTTTCTTTGAGAATGTCTTTTTAATGGTGCCAGCTAACACACTTCAATGTCATGTCTTGTTTAGAGGCTTTTTGTTAGGGTAATTCCATAGATTTTAATGACAAATGATATGTTCTGTGACGGCTGTGTGGCACAGCTTTTTAGCTACGTTTCCTCATGGAAAGTTTGATAATGCTAGGTGCAGCAGTGCTTATTTTTTCATAAAGATGTAAGAGTGTGTTTTTAGTCTTTCTCTTTGCTAAACTGTAGGATTTGTTCAGTAGCTAGTCATGGCTGCCCTCCCAGAGGGGCTGGCAGGTGTCGTTCTTTTCTCTTTGGTGGGGTTTTTATCATGCCTCTTAAGTTGTATTATTTGTGTCCGTATTGCTTTTTTTTATTTGTTATGAACTTCATGATTAGTTTACCTTAGAAGACATTATTATTCCAAATGTATTTGGTTGATATCTGTATTTATTATCACTTCAAAAAGGATAAGAGGACAGAAGCAGACAGGAGCGTTTGTTTAATTTGATTTTTCTGGGTTGTTTTTGTTTTTATACTGTGTAGTTTTCATGCCAGCAAGCCGATGTGAAAGCTCTACCTCGTCTGAGCCATTCTCAGTTCTGTTACACTTTTGTACATCATTTCAAAAAGATGTAATGTCATGTCCACAATAAAGACACACAAAATGGCACCTGTTGGCGCCGTTTCATCTGGTTTTGCTTGTTTGTTTTAAATTTACCTCAACCACTGTGACTGAACGCGTCCAAGTTTAGATGAAAAAACTTCGCAGATTCACAGTTTGCAAATTTTCTTTTCCCCTTTCACTCACACTGTCGGTGTGAAATTTACAAAGACCCAAGCAGCGCAGTGTCTCTGAATACTGACAGTATTAAAAACTGAGCATATTTTGCATTCTTTTGTGTCTTTCACACAACTTATTCTTGCCATGGTCAGTCACTGTCATCAGATGTTACTGTCAGCAATGTGCACACAAGCTGGACTGGTATATCACTCTAATACAATGAATAGGGCCACATTGTCCACATTGCCTCCGTGACCACAGCCACAGCACACAAAAACCCTGTGAAAGCATTTTATTTTATTTTGTCGCAATTAAGGTCTCAGATTCGACATTAAAACTGTCTTTTTCCTTGTTGCTGTGTGGTTAACATTGTTGCATCGCATAGAGAACAAACTAAATCTACAATAAAATCATGACAAAACAATGGCACCTGGCAGGGATGAAGCACAAAGGTAGAACATTCTTCAATAAACAGCCTCATTTACATATGTGTACTGCATAATCAAAAGGCATGAAAAGGTTGCAGGACCCTTTGATTCCTAACCAGGCTTGTATATGTTCCAGTGGCCTGGTGTTGTGCACCCTGAAGTTACAAATAGCCTGCCTGTAATTTTGGTTTTCACACAATATGCACTTTTATTTAAATTCAAATAAAAGATCACATGCAGACATGCTTTTGAGCTCACTTCGCCACCTCTGAGTGATATGATCTTTCCACCCACAATCAACAGTTTGAACCAACTGATGATATATTTTAGTGTGAGCCAGAAGTAAGAGGAACCACAGTCACCTTCAGTAGTATCTGCCAAGCCTCCAGGGTGACACACACACACACACCAGAGTTATAGGACTTTGGTTTGTTTAGTCTCTAGCCGCCCCCCCTAAAAGCCAGTAAATCTCTTGTTAACTGCAGCACATAGTGGGTATCTTCCCCTCTCCCCAAGGATCATATTACAGGTTGTGATTCGAACATTTAGGGTATACTTAAACCTGCAATAATGGCACCTTTTTGGGCACCTGGCAGCAGTTGTTGTGAACACAACTTTGTCATATAATCACCTTTTAAGCTGATGTGGTGAACTTGTCAGCAAATATCTCCAGCAACACCATCATTCTCTTGGAGTCATGTTTCTGGCCACCTGGTGAATCTCCAGTCCAATTCTTATTCTCTTTTAGCTCTGTGTTTGGCCTCTACCAACTCCTGAGGGAAATATCTGGCTCTTTAGCTGCTAAATGCTCCACTGTGTTCACCAGCTAGTCGCTAACTATGTCTGTCTGCTGTTTGGTGCTGGGCAGGGAGTGCACAGTGGGTTTTAAGAGCCTTTTTGCTGAAAACAGCTGTCTGCTGTGGCCGCAAACAACACTTTGACAGCGGTGAGAGTGAACAATAACAGTAAAGTTGTGGGCCCACGACTGAAATTCACTATAAAGCCCCGTAAAGCTGAGGGGAGCTGCAGATTAGGTGGCAATTCTCTGCAGGTTCATCACTACGAGCGACCCCTTTCACACCATCACATCATTTTCACATGATCATTTGGTGTAGTATATCAATTCTTTTTGAAGCCCCACATGTCACACACATGCATGCAGCCTGACTGCTGTGAGTGTGTGGAGGATATTTCACTGCCTTTGAAATAATGCTTGGATAGGTGTCAGCTCAGCAGCATGGATCAAAGGGTGGGTCTGACCACAGTGTCTTAGAGCGCCGCTTACGCTAACACATTTCCTTTATCTGGATCGGTGTCTCATTATGGTGTACATGCTCATTCACACATATTTCCACCCTCATAATATACTTGTAACTTCACACCAAAAAACAAATAGTGGAATGTTACTTATTTACTTCTTGTCTGTCCCAGTCAGATTTACTGCTAAAGATCTACCCACACATTCACGTACTTGATAAAACTCTCTGATGACCGACTAACCTGCTTCTTGAATGCAGTCTGCTGTTTCTAATGGTGGCTCTGATTTGGCTCCACACACAGTCTCCATTACCTCCAGAAGAAAGTGAAAGTGGGCATGATTCATGAGGCCGAGGTGAAAACAAATCAGACCTAAGCCATACTGCAAGCTGTTCTCTTTCATAGCATGTGACATGTTTGATGGATAGCGACTTTGATGTTCGTCCGGGCCCGTTGGCACCTTGATGTCCACGTGTGGCCGTGCAGTTGAAGTCGAGCTGCCAAGCAACGGTGATGAGAAACCCTCACCCTTCAACTACGAGGGACCACCTAGGGATTCGTTGCTACTTTGCCAGTCTCTTTCATGTTCGGTGTCTATGTGCACCATCTGTCTGTCGGTTTGAGCGACGGCTGAATGACGGGTTCCCTCTGAGAACATGGCACATAACGTTAATGCCAGGCAGGCCCGCGGGCTGAGAAAAGACTGCAGCTGCCCGTCACTCTTCCCAACCTCATCAGTCACTGCGAAGGCAGACGTGACGGCCCTGAGCTCCCTGAAAAACCTGTTCGCTGACATCCCTTCTTTCTGTCACGTAGCAGAGGGAAGCTGACTGACTGACTGAATGACTGAGGTGGAAAATACGCCGAATGTCGGGCTGACTCAGATTTGATGGATAGGTGTGCTGGAGAACGCAGTATAATGTGCTTTTTTTTATTTCACATCTTTATGTCACTGAAGAAAGCTGTTGTTGTTCTCTTTGGAAGTCTTTTCTTTGACAGAGGTGTGACCACAGGGGTATTACTTTTTCCCATTGTGCATAACATTTATCAGGTTTTACCTTTTTAACTGCATATTTAAAGCTTGCCTATGTGTGGTTGCACCTTGGGTTCAGCTGATACAGGTCTTTGAGACAGGATTTTTGGATTGACACTCACTGTAAGGGATATTCTGTGACCAGTTTAATGACTCTGATAAGATGTTTCACGCAGAATCCTATTCTGAATAAAACAGCATTTAGACTTCCACAGAACAATAAAGACATCAGTATGCTTCAAAAGAAATTCTGTTTGGACTGTCGAACAGCTTTTGATGTTGGAACTGAATGGGCTATGTTTAACGATTTTTGTAACTTTACAAAACCAAATCTGACAAGCAAGCCCATTTCACACAGTTCTGAGGTAAGAGAGTAGGCAGGACTTAAACTCCTTCTCCTTTCATTCTTTACACACATACATTAATCACTTTTCATGTTGTTCAAATGAGTGCAACACACAAGAATAACTGAAGGAGATACAATATAAAAACACGCACCGTTCTCCCCATTTGAATGATTATTGTGTCTCCCCAGCTTTCTTTCTTTCACCCTGCCATTGAATGTGCCCATTTGCAATGTGCCAACAGTTATAAACCTCCTCCCTTTAGATGTGGCTGGACTACATTTAGTATGAACTGTCCAAGTGGGTCAGCAGTTCTTTAAGACAGGGTGAGGTTTAGACTGAGAGCCATTAGCCACACTTGGGGTTCTGTGAGGCTGTACTACCTTTAGTACTAAACACCAAGTACTATTGAAGCTAATGGGAATTCCATTCATTTTGCAGGTTTTTGGTCCCAAAACCTGTGCACTTGTGTTTATATATGTTGGTATGTCTATGTTGTATGGATTCCCATTTTTTTATTGATTGTTGCATTTATTACCGACTGCTGTCTGCAAGCCAAATTGCTCCTCAGGGACATGAATGCTTTACTCTACTCTGCCACTCTACAGTAATGGCCAAATTTAAAGATGATGATAGCATTATATGGAAGGTGAAGGGATTACCAAAGTCATCTTGAGGGGAATGTGACTGTATGTGCCAAAGTCCAAATCGAAAGGCCAGCATCACCACTCCTGGAAAGACAAAAAATCAGCCCATATCCAGTTGTTTAAAACCGTTCTATGTAAAAATTCTCTCTTTGACAGAATCCTGTGCTAGTATCAAGAATGGCACTCAGCAATGCACAATGTTAGACCTCCTCCTAAGGACCTGACCCTGGGACACATGATAAAGGGTTCACTTGATTGCTGAAGCCATCAAAATCTTTTGAAAGAAAAAAATCCATCTAATAACTAACACAATAACTATTTCCCCCTGTTACAGTACTCTGTGGAGTGTGGCTCACCCCGAGCATACCGTGTCTCTGAACCCTGTGTTTCATTGATGTTTCTCTGCTATCTCTCATGCTGTTCCTGCATGTACCAATGAACTCCTACCAGAGTAGCTTCCTCTGTTCTTCTTTGCATGTAACCCTCCATAGCTCTGCTGTGTACTGTCCATGTCAGAGGGCCTGATCTGTATCTGCCACCAGGGAGCACTATCCCTCGCTAATGGCTGTTAAACGCCCTTCCTCAGGAGGACAAGGGCCACATCACTGACCAAATGGCACTTGTACAAGTGCAATGGCTGCAGCAGCGTGGGCAGGGTGGAGGGGGTAAATATACTTAAAACACACTACGGCGTATATCAGTGCGGCAGCCTTGACTACAGTTACCACTAGAGAGTCCGACTCCTCCGCATTTCCCAGGCAAAAGGCCAAACGCATTTACAACACTTCAAGTGTCTGCGACACAAGAACGCCCTCTCCACTGTGAAATATGTAAATATTGCACTAATCAAAGGGTTGTGGAATCGCAAAATGCCACGGAAAGGTTATGACCCGGAGCCTGTGCTAATAGGGGAGTGAAGGAGGGGGAGGAAGAGGAGGTGATGGAGGGAGGGCTGGGGGTTGAGTCGTGGTGGTGGTGGTGGGGGGTAGTAGAGGAGTGACAGCTACCACAGGCGTTTCTCCTGCCTGAGGAGGACCTTCACATGTTGACCTCCGCCTCCTGCACTCCAACGCTCTGACAGTAATGAATAGGAAGGGGCTGTTTATGCATATCAAATGTTATTTACTCTCCCACAGTCAACTGTAGCCACAGAGGAAAGAAAGAGAGAGCAGTGAAAAAACAGGATATTCCCAAAGACCGTGGGCTGCCATTAGAACAATGTGGACAAGAATGCAGAGGCCTCTGCGGTGCACTGAGGTTAATCTATCTATCGCAACGAATTACATGACATGGTTTTTGTGGGGATTTAGCTTGACTTGCTTTTAAAATGCTGCATTGTTCACTGCCTTGATTTTTTTTTCCAGGATTGGAGAGCTTGACAGATACAGAGTACCTACATGAAAACAAGCCCTAGTAAGTATATAAGTGAACTTGACAATGAACTCCTCTTGATATCTAGCCCACATGATTATTTACTTCAACTATCTCCTGCTCCACCAAACTAAAGTCTATATCCAGAGACAGAATCAGGGGGATGTTAACATACATTCTAGTCATGTAATATTTTTTTAAGCAGGATTAATTCTTTTCCACATTGACATGATTGGTCTTAAATAGCGCAAACCTTAAAGCCAGAGGCAGGAAAAGCCTGAGCGGAATTATTCAAGGGAATGACGTTCGACGACAAGCTCAAGAAAATAACCTTGAGCGCGAACAATGAAGAATCAGCCGCCAGAAAACGTTTGTGTTTTTCCTGAGCCTGCGTGTCATCGTCATCGGTTTACGGCTCGGCTTCATTTTCCATCACCCCTTGTGAGAATTAAGTTGGATCTTAAGCATGTAAATGAGAACCTATTCTGTGGCCCCCACCCTCTCTTATATGAATCCCAGGACAGACCATGACATTTAACATCGCCTTCACTAATTTGTGCTTAATAGCCAAAAAGTGATTAGAATTAACATTAATGACATTTCATATGTCTCCCTTTCTACATTCATTACCTCTTCTCTGCCACTGATACTTAACCAGCTAATGCTGGTGGCTGCTTCTTTCAGCTTAAATTTCACGTTACACTTTTGGCAGAAATCTTTCAGTCGCCCTTTTTTGCACTTTACTTTTTTTTGCTCCTTTGCAAGAAGACAACAAGGAAGGAGAATTAAAGAAGGGGGGGTTGGGGGGTGGTGGAATAAAGCCTTGAAGTTGCGAATCTATTCTATCGGTCACACCCTCTTTACCAATTGACATGAGCATCGCAGCAGATTAAGAAAAAGGGTGGGGGTCATCTCCTTTCTGGCTCAACGCCTGCTCTATCACCCTCAGCCCTTCTTGTTGAAACAAATGCTGTCCGATACCCTTCATCTCTTCTCTTCTCTTCAGCGGCTTGAGTCTCAGCCTGCTATAGTTTTGCTCCAGCAAAGCCAAATCACAGAGGATAACAGGGCTTGAAGAATTCTGGCATTTTATTGTCATTTCTTTGCTGAGATCTGTACATGGAGATTATTCCATGAAAAATGAGCATAGTGTTCCTATCAAACAACCGTCTCTGCCAGCCCTCCGCCTTCTCTCTGGTAATTAGTGATGGTCTCCAACCTTGTTCAAGGGCAGTGAGCTTGTCCCGTGTGTTTCTATAGGGAGGTCACCTGATCCCAGAGCAAACATGTGATGAAGGTGGTTCAACATCAGCCTCTCCTGCTACAAATTTTTAGAATATGATGGTAAATTTGAGGGTGAAATGGAACAAAGGGAGGGATGCAGGGATGTATTGTGTGTAAACCATCACAAACACATGTAACATCCCCTCAACTGATTATTTTTGACGCATTTGTAAATTCACAATATATACGCTGTAAAAACTGTTACTTTGATAGAACTTTTAGGCAACAGTTTGCAACAGTTTTTACAAGCTGAGTTAACTTCTACACGTTTTTCAGTAAGAAAAACTCAACACAAGCCTGATTCCAAAAAAGCTGGAACTCTGTGTCAAATGTAAATAAAAACAAAATGCAATTCTTATCAAACCAACTGTGTTTACTGACAACAGTTTTAGTGCATCTTTTATTTAATCATGTGTCCACAAAGTGTTCAACCTCTCTCCATCCTCGCCTGTGAACGACTGAGCCTTTCCAGGATGCTCCTTTCATACCCAATCATGATACTATCACCCGTCACCAATCAACCTGTTTACCTGTGGAATGTTCCAAACAGGTGTTTTTGGAGCATTCCACATCTTCCCCAGTCTTTAGTTGCTCCTGTCCAAACTTGGTTGAAACGTGTTGCCGCATCAAATCCACAATAAGAATATATTTTAAAAAATCAATGAAGCTGATGAGGTCAAAAGCGAAATAAATTGTCTTTGTTCTGTTTTTAATTGAGTATATGTCAAAAAGGATATGCAACTTATCACATTCTGTTTCATGTTTTACACAGCGTTCTGACGTTTTTGGAATTTGAGCCGTACATATTTGACTTTCTGCTAAAATATTGAGAATGAGAAACAGACAAGAAATTGAGTGTAATCATAGATGTCTGCATGTGAGTTAATGAAACTGAGTAAAAACTAAACAAAAACTAAGAATTTGAGTTGATCATGTATTTTTCTACTCCAATTAAAATGATTAGCTAGTATGGGCATGTAACATATTTCACAAATAAAGAACAGTGAAATGTATTTTTCAGTTATTTAAGAGCAATCATATTAGCCGCATCATTTCTTGCCAGTATTGTAATACTCCAGAGCAAACCAGGAGCAACAGTGTTAAATGATAATAGAGCAATTTAAGCCTCATAAAGAAGAATCTTCAAAGGGACAAAAAGCCCATTAATTAATACCTTTCTGCAGGTTTATCTGATTTTTTTATTACGTTGTTTTGCCTCATTAAGATCATCAACTGCAGGGCAAAGTTTAAACAGCTTTTTGTTTACCGCTACAACACCGTTGTAATACAAGGATGGAGGACAGAGGTGGCGGTATGAAAGAGGAAAACACAGAGGACTGCTGTGGACAAAGAGAGAAGAGGGCATTTTAGTGCAGGGGTGGGGGGTTAAAAGGGTAAGAAGAGCTGGGGGTGATCATGGGTAATGGCAGAGACCTGGCCGCTGACAGACGGGCCAATCTCCCGCCTGGACAGACTCAAGAGAGATGTGTCAGTCTCCACCGGCACCCCGGGCCAGCCGCACCACCACAACACTAAATGTGTATTGGCAAAGTGTCTGTGCCAATGCCATTAGGCAGCATACTTAAATTCCCCTGTAATTTTCTATGGCGCTGCTCGTTATTGGCACCTCTGATGGGTTGAGTATTTGAATCCTGGTTCAGCTTTAATGGATGAGTGGTGGTGGTGAGCAGCAACGTGATTTATTATCACTCTTACAAGACACGTCCACATGGGCGCACGCGCACGCACACACACACACACACACACACACACACACACACACACACACACACACACACACACACACACACATTGGTGTTACTTTGCTTTTAAGGACACTAGGCAGCACAATCCATTCCCTATCGCCTCACCTTCACTGCTTTACAGTATGGTTTACCCCAAGCTAAACCTATTCTAAGCTTAACTAAGGTTTCAGTCTTGAAACAATTAAAATTCCAAAAATGTATAATCATATTAATAATTTCCCTTTACAGACAAAAATTGTACAACATTTTCAGGAAATGTTTATAGAAGACATTTTTTAAATTCTTACAAAACTGATTGTTTCATTCTCGAGCAAGAAAAACAAAAAGGTAAAAAGTAAAATGTTTTGGAAACACTTTGTTAAAGATGACCACATGTGTAACACCTTCTAAAAAAGTTGCATGCAGTTCCACCAAAAGAGAGATTTCTCCTATCAACATCTCAGATAGTTTCCTTTAAATAGCTGCTCCTGGCACAAAGAGGGAAAAGTATCCAAAATTTCACAAAAAAACAAAACAAAACTGAATAAATGATAAGAATAAAGTCCAAAAATAAATGCAAGACTTTTTTCTTTTTTCTTCCCTGTTCCTGTCTCAGATTTATCTTGTGACTCCATGGAGGGGGTCCAACCCACTTGACTAAACCGCTGAACTACAAACTAATATGGTGAGAAGTGGCTCCATCCACCAGCTACAACCGTCTTCCACATTGATGCGTTTGATAAGCTAATGTCACTACACTAACGTGTTTGTGCATAATGACTCATTTTACTATTAAAACTTTTTGATGTCCTAATTTTGAATGCAGCCTGTTTCTACTTATCCTTACATTGTATTTGTACTTTTATGTAAGTGAAAGGTTGAATACTTCTTCCAACACTGAAGTTTCAGGTCTAAAGCACCCACAGGGTCTCACAAACAGAACAATAAAGTTCAGAGTGGGCTACCGTAGAGACACCTGAACGCCTCTCAATGCAGCGCCAGGACAGATCAGATGAAGACTAGTTTGGAGACATTTTCTGACTTACAGTGCACTGATCTGAGATCAGCCCTTTGCCAATCAAACCTCAGCCATTAACTTTATGGGTCAACAAGGACAAACTTGCATGTGGACTGACTGTGATTAGCATTTAATTAAATTTTAAATTTTTCATCTTAATTCTCACTGGATCACCACACAATGAGTGCAGAGAAATGAGATACTTTTACTGTCTCTTACCATCTGTGACCCAAAAACACATTAACACTGCTAGAATTTTCATGAGCAAACGATTGTGAAGTTGTTTTGGACTCTTGTGGGATTTGCAGCTTTGAACGTCTCTTTTGCAATTTTACAAATCTGCTCTCTCCCTCCCAGCGACATTGCCCGTAGTGTATCGAGGGAATACAGCCTTCATCAGGCCAAGACAAACACACGCTCAAAAACACACATGAGCCACCACAAAAGTTAAATAACCATATACAGGAGCAATTTAGCTCGTCTGTAATTTGTATATAGTGTTTGACAACCTTGCTGGAGAAGTTTTCACCCCAGAAATGCTAAGTAGTCCCAGCAGGAGTCAGTCAGGAAGAGGAGAGGGGCTCTTTGCTGTTTAATGTATTCTTCAGCAGCCCAGAGGCCTCCAAAACGCTGCATGTCTTTACCATCCAGTGTACACACACACACACACACACACACACATTCACATATCTGTCGGCAGTCAAGCTCTGAAGGAACGCTGCTAATGGGGCTGTTTTTAATGAGCCAGGAAGAGGAGAGTGACCCTTCGAAGGTGAATATCTCTATCTCTCTCTCTCTCTGTATTTTGCTGTGTGTATGCATGCAAGCCATCCATCCACACACACACACACACACACACACACATTCACACATGTGCACACACAAGTCCTCGTGATTTCATACGAAGTTGTAATATTTATGTCTAATTGTTTTTAACCACCATAATTACTTTCAGCTCTCGGCTCATTCATTCATCCAATCCTCTCATCAGGAGCGAGCGTGTGAGACATCAGAAGGCAGAAATGTGTGTTTTTACGGCTGGAGAGCCTGCATAAATTGTAAGGGTTTGAAAAAAGAGCCCCGCAGCAATAGTCCTCCGCAAAGCTGCAGGAGATCCGTCGATTTCCTCAAGTTCCACTTCACGTTGCAAGGGACATATCCATCCCCAGACAACCATTTCACTTTATTTCACTGATTTTATGATCTTTTTCCTGCACAGAAAAAAAGGAAAAGAGGTAGGGGAAGCAGTTCATTGAGCGGCCAAAAGATGGCACACTATGTATGGCGGGAAGAAGGTGGCGATGAGTGTTGTGGCGGCAGTGGTGTCTGTATTTAACCCAGAACCTGGAGAGCGCCTGTGTTTCCTCTGCTGGGAATCTTCTGCTTCCAGGATTCATGCAGGAGGAGGAGGAGGGAGAAGAAGGAGCTAGGTAGGTGAACGGATGTCATGCTTCTGCTCACGTTGCTCAACAAGCCCTACTGTGGCTGCTTTTCACACTAAAATGAGCCTGAGGATACATAGCTGTGACATTTCATCTGAGAGGCCCCCTGTTCATTTTGTCTGCGGAACATGTGGAGTTACAGTGCCGTCTGAGAATGCGGCTCAAAGTAATGGTTATGCGGATGATTTGTGTTTTTTAAACGTCTCGTAGAGAAAATAAATGCACTAACTAAGCAGGTAGGACGTATTGTGCAGGTTAATATTTTTGCTTCCTAAAACAAATGAGAGGGGAATGAAAAAGATCCGTTCATACATCATTTTTTAAACAAATTTGTCATGAAGCATGCTCATTAATCCCAACAAAATTGTCTTTTTATGGGTGTTGCTGATTTCTTTTAATCATTCTTTCTTCACGCCCGTGCTTGCAGAGGCAGTTTTAAATCCGTGCTAAACTATTTCTTTTTGCCAGACATGAATGATTGGGATGTCCTTTTTTTGGTGGGTTAATTGGGAATCGTCATCACGTAATCATTATCGCCAAACTGCGACATGTGGAGATGTGAAATTTGCCCTCTCAGAATGCATTCTGATTCATGAACTGCCTGTATTACAGTTTATACTCACACGTGTTATGAGCACAAAGCTGATATGAATGTTTTCAAATATTGAATACATTTATTCCTTTATTCACGATTACATATTACTTCTCTCTTACTTCCACGTGCAGTCCGATATTAACACAGTTAGAGAATGTAACTGTGTTCCTACAGCGTGATTACATTTGCTCTGTTACCACACAAACACATAACATCCCCGCTTTGAACATGGACATGCTCCTAAACTCTACACACTGCACAAAGACACACACACACACACACACACACACACACACACACGCCCATGCTACAAGACCACTGAAAATCAATGTGACAGGTTTCAGTCGTCCCTCAGTGTACACATCCCCTCTCAGACTCTCTCCTGACATCTGCTCGATTACCTCCTACAGCCACACACGCATACACACACGCACACGGGCACACACACAGAAAGACGCCCTCCCCATGGCCGCTCTAAGCCCCTCTGAGCCATATGAAATGTAGTCGGTGCAGGAGAAACCAGATACTGCTGGCTGTGTCACATTGCGTTTGCCGCCACCCGTCAGGAGCGGGTCTGTATGACTGCCAGACGTTTTGACAGCGTCAGTCATCCTTCAGCCCAGCAGCAGGCTGTGGGACAGGGAAGAGGAAGATGAGGAGGTGGAGGAGGGGGGAGCAAGACCTCCACCACAGGCTGACTATGAGGTGGTGATGAAGGGAGTAGAATCCTGCGCTCACAGGAGAATGTGCAAATACATCACGCTCCCATTTGATTTTGTAACATTTCGATGTAGAAGAAGAGGATAAAGCTTCTTTTCAGCAGCACCATGCTTCACATTCCCACAGACAGACAGGGTGATACCTATTTTTTCAGCTGGTCCAAAGACCCTCTAGTGGCTCTCTAACCTTTTGCATTATGCTGTGTGTGTGTGTGTGTGTGTGTGTGTGTGAGTGTGTGCTTGTGTCTGGTTTGGGGATTTGACAGCTGGCAAGTTGGTGATTGAGCTGCTTATCCTGTCAGACCTGACGGCTAGACTTGCATTTTTATTTCATTTTATGCTGCTTTATATATTTTTTAGGCTAAGCTGCGGGAGGGTGCAATATGTCACCCCAGAAGCAGCGCAGATAACAACCCGCTACAAACACTTATGACAGTCAAGGACACACAAACACAGGTGTACACTCAAACAATACTTCACATACACACACAGAAGATGTGACGGCAGCCCGGTTTGTCAGGTCATCCGACAGCGCAGACAGCGCCGTGAGCTCCCATGTGGCCTGGAGAGTTTCCAGACAGCAGGACAGGAGGCCCGGACAGCAGCACCTCATGCCCTCGCCCCGTCTCGCGCACCCCTCCCCACCCCCTCCCCGGCCTCACCTCCAGCCTCACCCACTGCCTCTCACCGTGCAGGACAGCAACCCTCAGAAGAGCCCGGCAGGATGAGAGGTGATGGACAGGCCGTCTCTGGTGTGAACTCTCACCCTCTCTGGCCAACGTCATGGACAGACAGCTCACTGTGACATAAAGCAACAGAAAAGGCAACAGAGTTAAAGCAGTAATCCTGAAAATGCTTGTGCTTTGTTGGAGTCTCTGTACATTGCTGTGATGTCTGTGCTTTGTGGTTTCATGTGTCAATCAAGGTGCGTCCGTGGGGTCTTTTTTTTCCTTTTGATGGAGTTAAAGTTTCTATAGGTGGTGCTCTTTTGTTTGTCTGCTTTGCAGCAGTGGCTACCACTGTTCATATTCACCCTTTTTTTTTCTATTTATCCAATCTGAAATGTCAAATGCATCACTTCCTGTTTGCCACACGCTCGCTTTCAGACCAGCAAACGTCAAAGCCTTCTTAATAGCTCGAATTTGATTCACTACTGTGTTATATAAGATATGAAATGAACATATGAGCAGTGGTGGAAAAAGTACTCACGTCCTTTAATTCAGTAACAATAAATAGTCCTGCTTTACATATGTAATAGCCCTTCATTCAAGATCCCACTTATTCAAGAAGTATTATGTGGAAAATGTGCTTAAAGTATCAAACATAAAAGTATTTCTTTTGCAGTAAAAAGGCCCATGCGAGTGATATATTATCATAATATATGGTGCTTTTAGTTTGTGACTGACAAATCAATGCCCATTTTACTATTGTAGCGAGCTGAGCTATAGCTATTTTTACTTTGCACATATTTTGGTCATCTTGGTCCAGTGGTTCCCAACGCTGGGGCAAAGCCTCCTCCAAAGGGTCACAAAATAAATCTGAGGGGTCATGAGATGATTAATGGGGCCGTAAGATAAAAATAAAATGCTACACAAATCTGTATTACATTTTTGCATGTTTCTCTAAACATTTATTTACAATATTCTTTTTACATTTTGGGCCTCAAAAGTTTTATTTGCATCAAATCAGAAGTGAAAGTGCAGACTGACAGACATCTGAAACATAAAGAGGGCCCTGCATGCTGTCTTTTGTGTAAGGGGTCGAACAAGTTGAAAACAAATGGTTTCATGCAATAATGCATTGTGTTCTTTATGTTTATCTTTATGTTTAACTCTAGCTGACAAATAAATGCAGTGTAAAGAATACAATATCATCATCTGAAATGTGGCATGAAATGGACTTGTACTCAAGTCCTTAAAAGTGTAATGAAGTACAGTCCTTAAAGGACCAATGTGTAAGATTTATTTCTATTGGCAGAAATTAAATGTAATACTCGTAATTATTTTGTCATCAGTGTTTAATCACCTGAAAATAAGAATTCTTGTGTTTTCGTTCAGAATGAGCTCTATTTTTTCAACAGAGGGAGCGGGCTCCCTTCCATAGAGTCCACCATGTTGCACTGTCATTACAGTGGCCCTGAATGGACAAACCAAACCCTGGCTCTAGAGAGGGCCCTCTTTTGCATTTTCCTCCAGTTTCAAAGCCAACGCAGGTTCTCCTACATGCAGTCTGGATTCTCACCACTACATCCCACTAAATCCTACACACTGGTCCTTTAACTAAATGAACTTACTTAATATCTACCACTGCGTAGGCTTGCATAAAACTGTTGAATACTTAAATGCAAACAGTGTGCACTGACAGACAAATGCTTGCATTCTGCACAGACCCCACTCAGTGCTGCTGTCAGTCTCCTTCATAGCCATTCTATGTATCACTAGCTCAGAAATGAAGGCCCTCTCCTATGAATGATTAATAAACAAACCTATTAACAATGCAGCAGACATCTCACAAAAGGTTCATTTTCGGAAATACAATCTCCCTTTTGTTAATAATGTCCATTAATCATGTGAGGATGTCACTTAACGCAAGGTTAATGAAACACTGCTAATGCCTGGCTAATCTATCCCCAGTCAGAAAGCCGCTGTAACTGTAATTCCTAACCCTCTAAACTATTTTTCCAGGGATTCTCGCCGTGTGATTGATGGATGCGGGACAGGGGATGTCCATTATTTTTAAGTGGAACACAGAGGCAGAATGTGGGGTCAGCTGTGGGCCGAACTCAGAAAGCTTTACCTGTCCAAATGGCTAATGAACCACTAACAAGATATATGGGAACACTTTGGGGGAGAATTTAAGTATGACATAACAACTTGATAATGGATTTATTGTGGCGCTCTGAACCATTCATTCACAATCAAGCATAATGTTCATGGCCTTCCCCCATAATCCTCTGGCAAAGCATTGATAGCAAGAGCAACTTCAACTAGTGCTGATCTTTGCATGTCGGTGTGTGCGTTGTTTTGTGTGCGGCTTGTTCTGACTTTCATTTTCCAGCTGTCAGGCCGACCTATTAAACAGAGTATTATTTTTTTTATGTCTGTGTGCATTGTGTCTGTGTAAGCATGGCGTGGTGTAAGCACAACATTAGGAGAGAATGTTTATTGTAATGTGAGTGTCTGGTGCCAGCTGAGCTGAGCTGCAAGCTGTTTGGAGAAGCGGATGACTGTTTGATTGTGTGATGACAATGTGAGCCTTGCATCTCTCTTCCTTTCGTCTGTGTCTCTGAAGAATGCTGACATTAAATGTTTGATGTTGGCATGCACGACTGATGTACAAATAAAAACCTCACCGGTGAGAGATGTTTTTTTTTTCTTCTTGCATTTTGACAATACATTTGTTGTTTCTGTTGTTTCCAGATTCGATTCAAGTTTACCTTTTCCCCCTTTTTAAAAGTTTGGGCTGTTTTATCTCTTTTTTTCTTCCCTCTTGAACCAGAAAGTCACCAGAATTGAGGAGCAAAAACTGAAAATTCACTGAGGTTCGCATATGACTTTAGGAATAAATGTTTTCCAGTCGAACACCTCTTGGTTTTCAATCGGGGGTGTATACAGCATGACGCTGTGAGGGTGAAGGTGGTGCTGGTGGAAGAGAGGCAGGTCAATATGAGTCCTAATAAAGCGTGAGTTCATTTCCCCACTGCACTCCCCCCTGGCCACCGACCGCTCCATATACAAGTCAAATCGGCTTTTTGCCTCCCAAAGCCCTGTGATTTATGACCCGGCTCCATTGACCAGACCAGCTAGTTTTCATTTTTGTTAAATCATGCGCCCTCTTAAATGAAACTATTGATTTAAAGTCAGCTTACTGAGGATTTAATTTGTATTTGGAAAATTAAAGCAGGTAACGCTTTATAATTTCACACTACACTGGAGTGGAACCAGTTATCCCCTACCCCAGGACCCACTGTGCCCCAAGAATAGACGCTAACCCCCACCCACCCAACACCACCTATTCCCCTCTCATTTCTCCCTCCATCTGGTATCACTGGCCACTTTGTGTGGCCATTAATGAATTTTGGACAGGGAGAGGAGGGATTTATAGCCCTGGGACTCCAGCCTGGACCGTCCCGTACTTAGTGCCCCTTTGCTCAGGGCTGCTGCCACAGCACATCAGCACTTAACTGCTGTCTTTTCACTGATTTCCTGTGACCTTGACTTGCACCGGTGTTGTCTCTACTTGACTTTCCGCTGGTCAACAGCTCTCCTGCAGCCGCCAGGACGCTGCTGCGACTGTCATTTCATCACGGAGAGACTCACAAGTCAGGTTAACTCCTTCTTTCATCCACAAATCAAAGAAAGGCTTTGTGTCAGTTTGTTTGTTTGTTCGCTGGTTTGTCACCACTGCTCCACTTTCGATGAAACTTCGGGAAATGATAAATCACAGACAAGAGAACGGTAAAAACATCATCCCACATCGAATACATTCTGGTATTTTCAAAATGGCACGGCAGGCAAAGCTACTCTCCCCATCAGGTTGGATTCCCCAGACACTCCTGTGTTCCATTTTGACAAAACCCGGAGACACAAAGTGTCTCACCCTCTCAAAAATGACTTCCTGGCCAAAAGAGGAAGCTGCAATTACAGCGCAAAACACGGTGACATGTTTGTCACTCATTGTCCCTCATTTGTTGGGGAGAAGACATGCACTGTCGCCGTGTCTCAGCTTTGTCTCCAGGTCTGCTTCTGCCGTCTCCTCCACTGACACCATGGCAGCCAGGCATCCTTTCCCGCTACCCCTCTCTGCTCTCCCCCCTCCCTCACCCCTCACCCTGCCATAAGCTCCCTCACCAAGCCCCTCATTAACCCCTCCCTCTCCCCCTGGCATTGAAAAGGCGCTGTCTTTAAACCTGTCCCTACATCTTCAACAGTTTTCAATAGTGAGCATGTGGGCGGATGGGTGGATCTCTTTCCCCGTGCCCCCGCACTGACTGTTTTATATTATATTTAGTAATAATAATCACAGTTATCGCGCCTCCTCCTCCTCCTTCCTTTTTGTTAGAGCCTCCCGCTAGTGGGGCGGTGGGATGGCATGGCTGTCGCCCTGGCCTCCTCACCTCCGAAGGGGCTGTGTGTGTCGCTCACCCTCCATAAAGGAGAGGGAGGAGCGGCGGGTGGGGGTGGGAAGCTCTAGGGTGTCATTAACTCCTTTCTTCTCCCTAGGAGGAAACAGCGGTTTGACTACCATGATCCTGAACCCCCCCCCCCCAACATTCCCCCCCCCGTGCCCGCCCCAGCCCCTTCACCCTTCTTGCTTCCTTCCATCCTCACGACCCCCAAGCACCCCCACCCCTGGGGCTCTCCATAACTGTTTATTAACATGTCTTTGACTCCACTAGACTCTTTAAACTGAGCTCACCCCTCCACCCACCACCTTCACTCAGACGTCACTTGAAGCCTGCGCTTTCCCTTTCATTATCAGGGACCTGTTAGAGCTTAACCTTTTAGTTCAGTTCATGTAAGGGAATTTCCCTTCGCTCCTGTTGTCTACATTTCTGTCTGTACTTCCTGTGGAGGCCATGTCTTTACTTCATTAAATAAAGAGAAAACAGCAGGACCAGCAGCAGGTTATAAAGCAGAGACAAACTTTTCTTAAACCATAAGCATCATCAGATACATTCATATATGATTAACTACACTGACACCACATAACATGATTTTAGCATAATTATGTTATTATTTTCTAATTATTGCTAGTAAGATAAGGGTTTGAGTGACCCTACCTTATGAAAGATTGTATATATCTTTGTTATTATTTACTTTGCTTCATATCGGGCAACAATGTACCAAACATAAATAAAACAGAATGTGATAACTCTCTATTCCTTTTTGACATATACTCCACTGAAAACAGTTCAAAAACAATATATTTAATATTTCATGTTTTATCTCATCAACTTCATTGAGCATGGAACTTTCCACAGGTAATCAGCTGACAGGTAACAGGTGATAGTATCATGATTGGGTCTGAAAGGGGCATCCTGGAAAGGCTCAGACATTCACAAGCAAGGATGGAGAGAGGTTCACCACATTGTGAACACATGATTGGATAAAGGAGATTGACACATGGACTCAGGAACACTTAATAAAACGGTTGTCAGTAAACACAGTTTGTCTGCAAATGATTGCATTCTGTTTTATTTACATTTACACAGCATCCCTACTGGGGCCTTTTCTGTGCCACATCTATCTTTCTGAGAGGTTGTTCAAACCCCCAAATCCCACATTTTGTTTCTGATTAATCAAATGATGAGCTGGAGCTTTTGTCCGCTGCTCATCATTTGATTCATCACAAACAAGTCAATCAGTTCTTACAACATGCAGAAAATTCAATATATGTAAATGGAGAGTTGTGAGAGTCAAAACACCTTCTGTTGACTCAGGGCTGTGATGCGCATTGGAGGGTTTGTGATTCAAAAACTTTTTGAAAATGGCTATAATGCAGTGCATACATACATTTTTCTCTAAGTAGTCTAATTAGTAAAATTGTTATGATTAAAAAGCACAAAATCTACTTCTATGTTCTTCTCAAGCCATCTTAATCACACCAGTAAATCAGATTTTTCAGGAAAAATTTGTTTTTTTCTTATTGTACTGTTTTTACAGTGAATTAAACCCACTTTGCTGAAAAACAAAAGCTACAAATAGACAACAGATAGCATGTGTGTATGTGTGTGGGACTGTCTTGAACACTTTTTACAACCAGGATCAATCAGAAATTGAGTACAGCTGTCGGTCAGGTCTGGCTTTGATTGCTTCTGTCTCTGGAGGAGGAAGTTTGACTGTGTTTGGGATGATCCAGGACAGTAGTAGCTGACTGACTGTATGAGTGTCCCAGAGGGAGATTACACAAGGGTCTCTGGGCTGGGCTGCCAAGCTCATATCTCTCTCCTCCCATAAACATCACAGAGCACTGATGTCTTTAAAAGGCCCTGAATGACATCTGGGAGTGGAGGAACACTGTGATTAATCGCCACGTTGATTCTCATGGAAATCACCCCGGGTCGACACAGAAAGAGAGGAGGAGGAGCTGAAAACCGTGTGAAACCCACTCTCGCCAAATACACAAAGATGATTGCTCACAAGGGGATTTTTATGTTATCAAAAAGGGGATTGTGCTAAGTACAATGGCCTTCCTCTTGTGCCAACATGTTAGTCCCTATTTCAAAACTATAGCTTATAAATTGGCATTTGAGATCGGAATGTCTTGCATACAACTTGATGAAAAGACATCTAGATCATTTCCTGATCATGTGCCAGTCATTGAATCAATCTGTAGAATTACAGAGAGGACTGAGAAAAGCACAAGTACATGGATTATTCTGGTTTAAAAGTCATTTGTGTGAATGAGTTGCCAAGAAAGAAAGAAAGAAAGAAAAAAAACCCTGTTCTACATCATGTACATTATGATTGAGTGAGCAACATCAATTAATGACACAAGTGTTGTACTTATGGATAAGTGTGAGGCAGTAAATGTAGGATTATACTTGATTTAATGGGGATGTCGGCACTGAGTCAGTGACTCTGATTTCCCACAGGAAAAAACCTCTGTCTCTTGTAAATGCTGTGCATGTACCGGCTTAGGTAATTCATCCAGGGGATCATTCAAATAAACTGATCTCAATGATAAATGCAGGCTTTGAAAAGACATAGACAGATGTGTGTTCTAAAAAAAAAAAAAGAGAGAGAGAAAAAAAGGGTGTGTCGCATTTGAGGAACTGTGGAATTCACAACACTACTTTTTCATAACAAAGCCTTGCAAAGTTGAGGCTGACACCACCAAAAATGAATGAAAGTTCAATGGCATGCTGAATGTTTGTCAGGAGATATAGTTTATACTGTTTGGCATAACTGCCTTCCCCAAGCCATAAGTCTATGCCAGCATTAAAAACAAATAGCTGAACTGAAAAAAAAAAGCAAGGAAGGAGGAAATTTGCCCGAGTGAGAAATTGATTTTGTCTGGCCCAAGAGAGTACTTCATTCCTGGTCACGGCAGCAGGAGGGCTCCGAGACGTGTTTTACTAACAGGAGAGCAAAGGCACCCATGCAAAACTATTTTTTAACAGCGCCTGGAAAAATCACCCACTCCTGTGCACCATTTTTTTCTTCTTTACAGATGACACAATACTTTCCAGTCACTCGTCACCAGGAGCACCTCATGGCCACTTTTCAGATTTAAAGCTGCAGTGGTGCAACACGCCTCCTTTTGCTAGGCGAGCAGGGGGGGAAACATACATGTGCTGCGTTAGATTTACAGTAAAAACAAGCATACGGCTCTCAAGGAAACGGAAAGGATTTCCCGCTGGAGGCATATATGTCAAACTTATTACACTTCCCCCTAACACCTCATGAACTGTGCTGCACATGTTTGCATTTCTGGTTAATCCCTAGATTTTGTTGTTAGATATTATTTGCAACAGGCTATTGATTTTGATTCCAGATGATTACGGCGAATGATAACACAATTCTCCCCACATAATTGAACATCTCTTTTCTTACTCTATCAAAACACAGGATACAGATAGAGCGTATGCCACGGCTGTCACCGTTTCTGTCCACCTCAGCAGAAGCGGCTGGTTTTATTGGGCTGGTAAGGAGCGGAAAATGTGAATAAGCGAATTTGGAAAGCCTGACTCTCCTCTGCAGTGCTATGCAATTTGCAATTTAGTGTGAGAGCTAAGTGGCTCATTTTTATGTGAACACCATTGTGTTCCTAACTGTGCAGCAAACAATCGCTGTTCCAAGGCAAAGAATGACACAATGTGAACAATGGAACAATGAGGGCCTTTTTTCTCTCTGTTGCTGCCTGGAGGAAAAAAAAGAAGAAGAAGAAAAAAAAAAGCTCCTTACAAAACAAAAAAAAAAAAAAAATGGGCTGGTATAATTGTTTTCTAAGGCTGTGATTCTGAGATGTTAAGTATTTTTTTTATTTTTTCAGCAATGAGACAAGATGATGCCTTGCACAAAGGAATGTGAAGTGTGCACTGTTACGCGCAGGCACGCCGGGGTCGCGTGCATGTGAAAACATACACTCAGGTGCGCATGTACATGACGCGTACGAGCCGGCGCCGCCTGATGTCATGTGTGTTAGTGTGTATGTTGACAGGGATCAGCGATGGGTGTTAAAACATTTCAGGCCCCTGCTCTCCCCACAGCCATAGCATTGACAGTGTGAGACCTGCCACTGAGCAGCCTAACCTGACACTATCTATCACTGGGAGCATGCAGGAGTCAATGCTACACTGCACACACCGACACACAATCTCCCTCACTGTCTACTGCACTCTGTCTCACTTCCACTGCTTGGCCATTTCATTCCCTCTCTCTGTATTTATGTATGTCTCTTTGTCCCTCTGCCTCGGCTCCTCTCAAAAGACACTAAAATACACACACACACATACGCACACACAAACCCCCGTGAACGCAAAGTCTTAGGGTTTCCTGGAAGTCTTGCACGCATGTCGTAAATCAAAATGATCATATCAGTCTTGCGCACAAAGCCGTATTTATTGCAAGGAATGATGATACAATAGATTTCATCCTCCCTCATGCTCTGTGTGGTAACACATTATCAGTTGGTGTATCAAACTTTTTTTTTTCCTGTGTCTGTGTGTGTCTAGCTCTCTGTCCCACCCACCGAACACTTGACTCTTTCCAAAAACCACCCCCGGGTGGCTCGTAGGCCTACATCTGTTTGTGATATACAATGTAATATAACACCTCTCCCACACGCCACAATGTCACAGATTCACGGTACGACAAGGAATTGACACAGTGTACTTTCCCAGAAGGTCTTGCAAGCACCCCCTACCAACCCAACCAACAACCTCCCCTCCCTTTCAAATTCTCACCCCAGTAACATGGACAGCCCATAATAGCAGACATGAATCTGTGTCTCCCCTTGCTCCAAACAGATGCTGGCTGTCCATAAATCACATGCCTCCATTTTGTTGAGGAGAACAAAAAGCGTTGTTTCCGTGGGCCTGGTAATAATCCCTGTGCCCCATGTTGTGTTTTGTCTCTGGGCCGGCTCTCGTCTCCCCTCTCCTCTGTCACGCTCCGGCTTCTCCACATGCATTACAATAGGGGCAGCCAGGTGATGAATATTTGTGTCTGGCCTGCCGTTAAGATTTCATTAATCACCACAAGACTTGAGAGCAAAGCAGCGTACCTGGCTGGCCAGCAGGCAGCGGGCCTCCGTATACAACCTCCTGGGGATGACGCACAGCCATGTTCCGTTATGTTATGGCAAGGCTTATTTGTTGTATTTGTCTCTCTTCTCTCTTTCTGTCTCACTGCTTATGGTTCCAAGTAACACAGACTCTCCAAAAAGAATTCGCTGAAAGGAGCAAAAAGAAAAGTTTTTACTGTCCAGTAGCACAAAATAACCATGATATCTCAGCAGGGGCTTGTTGTGGCTGTTGATCAATATCAACTGAGTCAACAATTACTGGGCCAGGTGTCGAGATTTCTGGCTTTCAAAACTCCACATTTTATAACTGCAATGATGGAAGGCAGCGCTACAAGTAGGTGACTGAAGCTGCAGCACGTTTTAGATTTAAAAGTCTATGCAGGCACCTTCTGAAGCTCAAAATCTAAATTAGGGATAATTAACATTATTACTAGATTTTGCTGGATGCTTCAGCTGCTCAATGGACGTCTGCACTGTGAAAACATGGGCTTATTTTTCATGTCACTACAGGCCTCTGTGGCACAACACGAGAGAGGTGGAGCTGTTCTAGCATTGAGAAGGGACACAAGTTCTGTCAGTGTTTTAGTCAATGTTTGAACTCTCTCTGGTTGCCAACTTATAAAGGTCATAGGTCACTGCTGTTTGAGGGAAGCAGGCACTAACGTCCTCTGCATTTTTTTCCCTTTACTGTCCACATGCAAACCGAGATTTTATGTTCCCCAGAGGATGTATACTTCAGGTTTTAGTGATCCTTTTGTGTGTGTGAATTTCAATGCTACTGGTGATCCACTGACTTTTCATCATGTGCCTTTATCAGGTAATTTTGAATTTATTGAATAATTAACCAAATACCTGGAAAACTATTGACCATTGTGTCATAATGTGGACTAACAAATGCTGAACATGATATTACACCTGCCAAACATGTTAGCATAGCCAGAGTCTCCACGCATGCTGACATTAGCATTAGGTTTAAAGCACTGCTGCATAGCTGCTAGCTTGAATGCAGACCAGCCTTGTTGACCTTTATGTGTTAAAACAAACCATCCTATCCTCAACTTTTTTATATTCAATATCATATCAGAAAACTACAATAATGGCGCATTTCCATTACACAGTTCCAGCTCTACTCGACTCGGTTCTACTCTACTCTACTTGGTTTGGTTGAGTTTCCATTACAATTGAGTACTTAATAGTACCTCCTCAACATAGGCAGGGTCGTCATACCACGGCTGCACGAAACTGCCATGACGTCAATTTGTACGCGACGCAAACAGAGCCGACAAACAATGGAGGACATCGAGGCGATGTTGTATTTGCTGCTTGGTTTGTGGCTTTTTAGTCTGGACCTCGTCGACGGACCACGGTGATATTTTACGAGCAGCCATTTCCCTCGAGTGAGAATAAAGAATAAAGTCAGTGGTTGCTGTTGCCCGGCGTCACAATGGAGAGGGCGGGATTGTTTTTCCGGTGTTGGACGTCGCAGACCAGTGACGACACTCTCCGGCCAATCAGTGGCCGACAGGCTGTTGACGTCACACATATAGTATCGCTTCTACTCGCTTGGAACCTCGCCAGAGCAGGTACTAAAAATAGTATCGGGTACCAGGTACTATCCCTAATGGAAACACAAAACAACCAGGTAGAGTTGAGTTGAGTCGAGCCGCGCTAGTGGAAATGTGGCATAAGTGTCAGTCACACACATTTGACTCGTGCACTGTGCAGTGTTTATCCACTGCAAACAGCCAAAGGCAGCTAGCTAGCAAAAGATGCACTGACTGTGAGTATGGAAGTGTCTCTGTGTGTTTGTGTTGAGCTCAATCTGACTGAACTCAGTACTAACCAGAAGGTTACCATGGGGGAATTGGGTCTCATCACACCTTTCCATTGACTGTATGCAATTGCGCCACCTCTACATTTTGCCTCATGTTCGATCTGGAAACAAGACATTCTTATAAAACTAAAAGATTACAACAGATGAGGAGTACAAATCTGCAGCTGTGAGTACTGTACTTGTACTTGATATATCATATCATCAAAAAGATTTCTACAAACAGTACTTGATTCTCTGTTAGACATGTCATTTTGCTCCCCTGTATTAGAGATCAGGTAGGGATCAAACAGGAAATTTTCACCTCCTGCAGTGAAACCTAATAGCAGGGATTCAAAGGTTCAAAGGTTAACCTGACTAAAACTTTCACCTACTCGACTGCAGGCACACAACACAACCGCTGCCTTTCTCCCTCTTTTTTTCTTCTCTCTTGTCCTCTCTCTTCTTTTTTACGGCGCTGGTGAGGGAGTAACAGATGGAGAGACAGAGTGCAGGGATGATGAGGACGTAAAATGTGCAACGTTTACTCATTTGCTTCTTTATTGTCTTTCGCTGCAGGAGCGGAGTGAGGGAGTGAGCGGAAAACAAACCGGTGGGTACAAGGACACGGGCCTCCCGAGCCTCATTCACCAACCAATCGGCCTTGATAGGATCCACCAGCTGCCAAGGATACACCGACTCCCTCTCTCTCCCTTCCCTTTCACCCACACCTCTCTCTATCCACCCTTGCCTCCCCACCTGTTCTTTCTCTGTCAGTCAATTTTTACTCTCTTTTTGCTGTCTATTTGCACCCCACCCTGTTACTGCCCTCCCCCTTCCTTTCCTTTCTTCCTGTCTGTAATGCGGAGCGGTGATGGATAGACATGTGCTGGCGTACAGAGGAACCTATTTGGACTGGTGTGTCAGCCCATCTTTATCAAATGTTGCAGAGGTATATTCTCTTGCTATGCTTCATTACTCTGGAATGGCGGGCCCTGAAATGTTTGACTGCTCTGTCTTCTCTCCTCAAACCCCCTCCACCACAGCCCCCTTCCCTCCTCTTTCCCTCTCTCTCCCACTCATTTAGTGGCTGTGAGCTGTAGTATTGGAGCTGTGGAGTGAGTGTGAGCATTGCTGTCTTCCCCTCTCTGCCGGCTGGCCGAGGGAACACAGCGATGCCTCGGGGGGTAGATATCGATTCCATTGCATGGCTGAGGCGCTAACGAAGCCCCTCCCCTGCCTACCCATTCTCATGACAACCAGCTGCCACCCCGTGCCGCCATTGGCTGAGCCTCAACAGTGCCTCTGCCAATCAAAACGCCACTGACAGCCCCTGTGTCCAAGCATGACCTCAGGATGACATCACTGGAAAGGCATTAAAGTAATAAAGAGCTTGATCGTACACTACTGTAAAGGGCAGTGCAACATAAAGACGCATCGATCAGCGCATGCAGAATCTAAATTGAGGTGTTTCACTCTCAGTTGAATGAGGGGTCAGCTCTCTCCGAGTAGCCTCTCAGGGAAAAACTTTTCCCTCACAGTCTATCTGTTCTGTCATAATATTCTCTGTATATCTGCGCCGCACACCCTGTTGGTGAGCTCGACACTAAATGTGTGAGGAGGAAGGTATATCACCCTGCAGGAAGTGGGGATCAATAGTAAATCCTCCTGAGCTGGGGGAATTTCTCCAGAGAGGTGGGGACTCTAAGCCAAATCAATGAGGAGCAGCATCTTGGACTTGATGGAAGTTCGGAGTGATGGGAATCAGACCAGGGCCAAATTACAGCAATAGACAGGACGACACTTGTCCGAAGCCAAAACAGAGCTCCGACGTTAGGTGGAGTTCCAAAACAGAAATGTCTCCTCCTAGGTAATAATTAGATCCATTGCTGCTAGTTTATTGTCTTATTTTCAACATTATTTCAAAGAATGGCGCTGAGTATCAACCAGGTTGGAGCCAAACTGGAGGGCAGCCAGTTGGACTGTTAGATTTGTTATAGTCATATCGAAGCTCTCCCCGAGGCCAGTGGAGCCTGTGTTCCTCCACCAGCCCCATTTGGACCTGACTGGCCTTTCCCCAAATAGCCCGTTTGGCCCTATAATCCATGACAGGAGACGGGAGCAGTATGGGATCAAAGGGAAAGCGTGGAACCCTAAAGAAGCCATAACTCTGGGGTTTAATTGTGTTTCGAGTAAATGTCAGAGCACCCCAGACGTCTGGGAATCATCTGCCTCCCTTTAATACCAGTTATTGTCATTCTATCAAACAAAATCACATTTGGACCAAAATATTTGGAGAAGTAGCATGTGGGAGATTCACTCCACGCCGAGCAGTAAATTAGAGAACAAATGTAAACGGCGGGCTGTTTTATGACACACACAGTAAACATGCTGTAAATTGGGCTGTCATTGGTTCATTTCTTTAAAAAGCTGCAGAGAAATGTGTGCTGGATGTTAGAGGGAGAAGTTTTGTTGATCATCTGCGGCAAGATTGCTTCATAACTAGAGTAAAACAGAGCGGCTCATATGTCTGTGATAATTAGAACTACATTCTGTTTTGCATAATGGCCAGAAAGTTGAGATGAAGCATTAGCAAAACAATGATAACCGTATGAGGGCATGTTATCAATATATCTGTTTCCCACCCTGAATTCTCTCTCATATTTTGACAACTTATACAGCACGTTTAACCTTCGGTGTCTGTTTCTCAAAATGAAATTGCACCGTGAAAAAAAAAAGAAAAAAGAAAAGAAAGACTCATATTACCGTGAAAAAAGATGGCTTTTCTCTGGAACAATAAGCAGTCCTTGAACTCCACGTCATTAAAGTGAATGCCATCATTTCCTTTCATTAAGATGACTGTGTGCAGACACATATTGCAGTTGGAAGGCGAAGCTGCGGCAGGAGACTCATTTAAAAACCGCCCTAATCTGGAAAATGATTCTAATGTTTCTCAAATGTTATATCCTCCCAACCTAGCATGTGAAACGCTCAAGAGAGCTCGAACATTTTGAGACGTTTAAACGAGCCTCTGCTTAAAAAATGCACCCTGAGAGCTGCTTTCCCTGCTTTCACATATATTGCCAATATTTTTGACAATAAATATTGAAAAACTGAATAAAATCCATATCTCCTCTCCCTCCTAGATTATGGTTATCGCATGCAAAAAGGCCCCTCATAAATTGCGAATCACTATTGCTGCTTTTTTGTCAGTGTCAAGGCGCGGAAACAGTCATGCCCTCTCCTGTTTTCCCTCATTTGGCTCAACGGGTGTGAAACAGTCCCTCATATCCTTGTCTTGTCTATAAGAGATGAAATGACTTTAAGACTGTGCAGTGTTGCCACAGGCAGTCCGGCTGAAAGGCTATTTCAGGAGAAATGGACATGGACATAAATATCCTCACGGGGTGCTTTGTAATAAAAAAAAAAAAAAACAATGTTATGAAACGCAGTGAAACATAAAGAAAGAAGGAAGGAGGGGTGTGTGTGGGGTTGGTGGAGGGGAAATATCCATCAAATTAACACATCAGTGGCTTTGATTGTAATCTCTCTGCCCTGGCTCTTGCTCTGCCACGCTAGACAAGCAGCCAAACGTGATTTATCAATGCAAAGCTAATGGCATCAATATGAATCTAACTAAAAATCAATATTTCATTACCAAATTGTTAGCGAGAATGAAGAAAAATGGCCACGGCCAGAGCGTTCTCCAGGGTAGGAGCATCTGGAGTTCAATGTGACAAGATGAGCGATGCGTGACTCGGGGCTCGAGGAAGGACACGGCGAGGACAGGACTCAGTCTAGGCACACTTTGAACTCTCTCTCTTTCTCCCTCCTCCGTGTTTCAGTCAGGCCCAACAATGTTCCCTCCACTTTATTATGTTTTCGCCGCTCACTTCCTCTCCCTCTCCCTCTCTTTCCCCCTTTCATATCTTTATCACACCGTTTCCTCTATCAATCTCCCCTTGTGTGTCAGCGAGAGTGTCGGCGGAGGACCACACAGTGTTTCACATTCCTCCTCAATTAATGACCAACTCGAACATGGAGCCACTCAATCTACCCCGGCCACCTCATCCCACCCCTCCCGCACACACACGCACACACACACACATACACACACCCCATTTCAATTATTTTTGCCTCCTTTGAAGACAAGTCAGCATTTTTTTATCTATTCCCCTTCCCCTTCAGTCTCTCTCTACCTCTCTCCCTCCCAGTGGATATATCTCCCAAGGCTCATCACACGTTCTCCTAACCAGCACTGCATGGCTTCTCCTGTAATGAGCGCGAGAGAGAAAGAGCAAGAAAGAGAGGCAGAGTATGAGAAAGAGAGCAGAGAGGGAGGGAGAGAGAGGGAGGTTGGGTTGATGGGTAAGACACCTCTGGACTAGATCACGCCTCCCTCAGATGTGACCTTCACTTTATTTATATTCTAGTTTTTAGTAACGAGTATTTATTAGGGAGGGCCTGTGATTGTGGCGCTCTGTCAGGTAAGTAATGATGCACCTTTGTGCTTGTGCAGCAGCCCCGGTTGCAATTAAAAACAAACTCTTTCTCTTTCTCTCTTTTCCCTTTCTGCATCACCCCATCAACTCGCCCAAACACACTCACACACACACACACACACACACTCCCTCCCTCCTCCAGTGTTTGGACACACTCCAGTTCTACCTTCTTCTTCTTCTTCCTATAGTCTCCCCATATTGCCACTCGCTCATTTATGTGTCCCCTGAGACGAGGTGGTAATGTCCGAGAGGCCCATTTCTCTCCAACAGGAGTGGACAGGTCCACTCCTCCGAATGAAAAGGGGAAGGGGGTGATTGTAAAACATGTGTCATTACAGTGTCAAAACACCACACAAGCACAATGACTCCATCCTCCATCCTTCGCCTTCGATGTTTCGGAGGGAATTCATCCCCTAATTTATGGCTCATGAGATAAGCATCCCTGAACTGTGTTGGTGTGCTAAAGGGATGGCAATGACGAATATCATACATGGGCAGAGCAGCTAATATGAATGCTAATATCGCCCCTGACATACAGTAAATCGACCCCGGGTGTGAAACATATGCAGCTTTGGATAAAGTGTTCATGTTCCCATTGGTGGGAGATTAACCTGCTATGGATTTTATTGACACTTGCACACTGTGGAGCAGGAGTGTGGGAACAGGAGTGGGTGTGTGGAGCTGTGTGGGGTACAGAGGCTATCACACAACTACAGCAGATGGGGAAAAAAGAAATGTTGCCTCACACTTAAAATATAGAAAAATATCTACACACTCATTCATTATCACCAGCACCCTGCTCTTCTAGCAGTACCCTCATCAACAATGTGGCAGTGGGGGAAGAGGAACTTGCACCTTTTACCAAAGTAAAAGAAGTAATGCTGCAATGTCTGTAAGAAAATTTTACTTTAAAAGTACTCAACTATCTGCATTAAAATGTAGTATCAAAAGTAAAAGTGCTCATCATGAGCCCTGTCAGTTAATACTGGTATCATTGTTGCTTCTTCAACATGTAAACAGCATTTTAATATTTTAGCTAGTCATGATGGACCAAATTGTTTGTATTTTATTCTATTATTCATTTTCAATGAACCAATCAGTTTTGTATGTACAATTTGAAAAAGTAATCAGTAAGTATAGCTGTCAGATAAATGCAGTGGAGTAAAATGTAGAAAATGCAGGAGGGTAAAAGTAAAAGTGCATTGCAGTGATTAAATAAATTTGTCTAATTACTTTCCACCACTGCAAACCATACATTTGCACTTATTAACTGCACAATGCCTCTCAAAGTGTGTAAAACACAATTTGAGAACAATAATAATATTTATGTGTGTATGACATTATTGGTCTGCTTTAGGCATTTATGAAATAAACAATAAATAGCTACATTTTAAAAAAGGGAAAGGGAAAAATACAGGATTGTGAGTGTGCAAAGTTAAATGGAATAAAAAAAAAGAGTCACTTTCATACTCAAATCCTACCTTCTCCAAACAAATTTTAAAATAAATGTTTAAGCAGCTTTTGAGAGCAGGCTATTCCTCATTCTTGTCTCTCTGACGGCAAAAAACACGATCATGCTTTAAATGAAAAGCGCATCATCACGTAAAATTAATTATTGCTTTTTTTAGTCACATATTTCAATTAATCACCGGTGGACTTGTCGCTCAGGCGGCAAACAGTCTTGTAGTCCTGTGTGACTGTGTATAAATAGGGGTGTATGAGTGTGGAGTGTAGCATGGCTTGGGCTCATGTCTTAGAAATGAGGCTAACAAGACTTTCGTTTTGTCTTAATGAATAAATTAGAGAAGGTAATGCATAATACATAGATGATCCCATGTTGGATGGAGTGATAGATAATACATATCTTTCATTATTTATTTAATGACATTAACTTGGTGGGGTTTGGAGCCAAGAGTCCAGCATATATAGAGCCTGATTAGAATAGCAATCAGGCTGAATCACCTTACCTCTGTCTGCCCAACACAACGAGCAACCTGACCATCAAGGAAATGCTAGAAGATGCTAAGAAAGGCAAACTGCTGTCAGAGACCCTGGGAGAGATGGACCAGTCACATCCTGCTGAGGAGTTTGAAGTCTGAATACCTGCTGTATTTATCAGCAAAGCATGATTAAAGTGGCCGTGTTAATAATGATAAAAAAGACCTCTGTCATGCTGCTAACATATTAATCTCTGTGATGTTTGACTCTTGGCTTTTCCTCCTTCTGCCTGCACAGAAAGACACAAATCAAGCTACGTTCAGAGGACGAACTGGCTCAGAGCTTCAGAATGGACGAGACATCCCAGGCTCAGTTACTTACGGTCCAAGAGGCAGTTAAAGCAGTAATTATCTCATCCAAATTTTAATTGTATTTTTGTGAGTCATTGTTGGATCTCTTTCATGGTAGCCTACATAGACATAGACATACAAACTTAAAGCTGCAATAACAGTTTTTTTTTGTCCACTTGGGGGCAGCGTCAGGGTTCAGGTGAGCATATTCGCAAACAACTACCTATTTACACATCCAGCACTCATGGAGTTACAGTATTAATTTGGAGTCGTATTCTGTCCTCCTGCTGAATATGAGTCGTAAAACCAAAACAAAAGATGCTAAGTAAGATGCTAAAGCACTCCGCAATGCAGAGTCAGGTAATCATTTTCTGTGACGTGTCTTAAATTACACACTGTCAATGTAAAGATATTGCTGAGCGCAGCTTTAAAAAAGCACGCTTTATACGTTTGCATTATATTTTCAGAGGATCTTGTGTTGAATACACAAAAAGTACACAAAAATACTCCACATGAAAAATAATATCCAATGGCACTGTTGGTTAAACTGTGTAAATACTGAACAGCCGAAGGCGTTCACAGTTTATCAGCTGATGAAACAATAAAAATCGAAAGCGTCGTCTCAGAGATTATAAATCTGGTTGGACAGTGAGATGTTTAATATAGTCATTTGGTTAGCAGCGGTACCCCAGCCCCCTTCTCCTTCTTTCCCCCCTGTAACCGATTACAGGTTTTAATCAGCCATACAGCCCGAGACCAATTAATTGTGGAATAAATTAGCCAGTTTGGCCCAGACCTCACCACTCAACAATAGAAAGAGTGCAGGGAGAAGAAGGGACTGATGGTGTGGGATAGGGCAGGGCAGAGAGCCATAAGGTGGAGCTCATAAGGTTCCAGGAGGGTAATGGGACTGGTGGGCTGCTCCTGGCTCAGTTGGTTCATAACTTGTAATTTAGAGCGCTGTGACTGACAGTGCATTACATCCAGAAACAAATCAACACACGAGAAAGTCAATAGTTACGGTGATCGATAGCCAGCGACTCAAGGCTAAATGTTGATTTCTGATTTTCCAATCTGCCGTTCTATCACGTATTTGTCTCGTTTTATGACACTGTTTCATACAATTTTTTTAGGATGAAAAACAATTTAAGTAAATTAAGATGAAAGCCAAAAGACAAGGGTCTTTATGTAGAGGTATTTTGTTCACAGATATTATCAATTTGCCCATAACAGAAAATTCCTGACATCAGCATTCAAGTGTCCCATTAGACTGTTCACCATTTACCTGGGGTATCTAACCAATCCGCCGCTCTGTGGTCCTGAAGGTGGGGGTGGTAGCGGGGTAGGAAGGGCCTCTGGGGTTTATCTGTGGAACATTCGAGGGATCTTCATGGAGGCAGGCAGGGTTTGATGGGCGAGGCGCACTTTAGTGCACGGTGAAGGCAGTATGACTAATGTGTGGAATGGGACATTTACATAGGAGAGGCAGGCTGTGCTTGCAGCCTCCCAGAGGTATGTATGGCTGGCCCAGCACTGTGTCTGCTGCCTGTCCTCAGGGCTCCCTCTGCCACTTCATTTCCATGCTCCATTTTAGATCAAGGCTTCTCTAATATTTCCACATTATCCAAGGAGGCAATCTAAGATTGGAATTTGATCCACTTTGAAGGGACGTGCCGTCACCGACCCCTCCCTTCCCTGCTTTTTAAGGCTATTTTTTCTTGTGTACCTGCGATGAGACAAAACCATTCAGTAATTGTTGCGAAACTCCAAAAATCATAATGAAGTGAAAATCATTACAAATCTAAAATTCAATGACTATTTTCAATTCTAGCATAAATGTAAGATGACACATCTCTGTGTTGAGGTTTTTGTTTTTCCTCTCTCCTCATTGTCACCTGTGGCAAATTTCACACACAAAACAAAATGATTTACATAGCACCAGGAGACAATCAAATTGCATTGGAAATTGAAAATTAGGCAGAGCAACGGTAGGTATTTATCCACATCTTGTGACTACTATAACTCATTCTGCAGGAAGTAATTATTACTGACAAACCTTCTCAGCTTGAACATTATTAGTGCACATTAACTAGCACTCCCCTTTGTAATTGTACATGGCAAAAGCAGCGGGTTGGAGGGTAAATTAGAGGAGGGGAGGGCCAAAGGGAGAGACAGAAAGGACTGGAAAGTTAATCTTGAACAGAAGATGGAGAACTGGTGCGTACAGACAACAAGAGAAAGGAGCATTGGGGGAACAATGGGTGTGAATATGATAAACAACAGCATAGATGAAACTGCATGTTTTGCAGGCCGTCTCCCTTTGGACCCGTTCTCTCCCCTATACCATATTGCTGTTGTTTTAATTAGATATGTGAGGAGTGTCTGTGTGTGCATGTAGTGTATATGGCCATGTGTGTGTTTATGAAAGATTGTTTCAGGTGAGATGGATGAGGACAGAGATGTAATGAGAGTTCCCCTGTGTGTCTCCACCACCCAGCTAACACCAGTGTTCAGTTTCCAGATATCCTGATGTGGTACAAACAAACAAAAGAGGAGACTTTAAACTATTTTTATTCACCCCAAAATGCAGTGTGTCCTCTAAGTGTTGAAAACAGAGTGGGGCCTTACTTTCTGGGAGAATAAAACAGGCATGATTTTTTTTTCTGTTTCGTTCAGGATTTACCAATACATGTCATGTAAATGAGGTTGGTGCAATTTCAGTTGTCCCTGGGGCCTGGATTGTGTTAGAAGACCCGCATGTAAAAGAAAGACAGAGGGATAATGTTTTTGCAGGCAAATTCAAAGCAGTTTAGTAGCAAGTCTATTGTGACAGTGGACCACGGAGAGCAACAATTTCTATCTGCATTTGTGTTCATATCTTTTACAGTACGCCACTGATTTGCCAGCATGATTTACTTTTTAATTGGTGTTTCGTTTAGTTAGACAGAATAAAATTTTTTAACCTTTAACCTGCAACCTGATTCATTCATTCAGCCTTAATTTGAACATTGTTTAACACAGACTGACTGATTTCACACTGATCGCAAATGCTGAATATGGTCCGAAATGCTGCTTGTTCACATATTCTGAGAAAAAGATTGACCTTTAACCTGGCACCAGTGACTACTTTAATATTAGTAGACTTTACGTCTACATCTACTTCTACTGCTTTAAATTTGGACATTTAAATATTAATATTGACTTGTTTTTGGACGCCGCCTCAAGTGGACATTCAAGGAACTGCAGTTTTTGGCAACATTTTTCAGCTCCGTGGTCGCTCTGTGACGATAGCATGACCTTCTTCATAGTGTGGGACAAACATACAGCTTGGCAATAGCAAAGCAGAGTGGATGGGGTGGGTTGTTTGGTTTGACAATGTCCTGGATTTAGGATGAGCCTGAGCCATTCACCAGACAACAGCTAGGACCAGTGTCTTCAATTGGATTCGAGCAGCCACCGGTAGCCAGTGCAGGGTGCAGAGTAACTGTGTTGTAGTGGGTGACGGGTAAGTTGAAGTCCAGCTGGGCTTCAGCCTTCTGGATGAGGATCAAAGTACCCTCCTGATGTTGTGGACTATGAATCTGCAGGAGTGTGTTGTTACAACAATGTTGGCAGCGACAGAGATTCATGCTGCCACATGGGTTTCAGAACGGGCGAAAGATGGAACTGCTGATTGGTGAGCCACCCAAGAAAAAACTGAGACTTCCCATTTTTATCTTTTATTTGAACAACAACAAAAAATATTCTTCATTAGTAGGCCTAAACAGAAAATCTTTTGCTTAAAACTGTCCAGATGGTGTCAGTGAGGATTGACATCCACAAGAACCCACAGGCCCAAATGGCGCTACTGTGAACACAGTGGAGTCATTCAAGTTCCCTCGAGACCATCGTCTGCAACACCATTAAAAAGGATGCAAACGTCTCCAATGTAATTAACAAGCCCCAACGCAGGATGTTCTTCCTACGTCTACTTGGGCTCACATGTCAACATGTCACTGCTGAGCGTGGTCTAACTACATCAACTATAATGCCTCTGCCTTTTCTCAGCACTGCAGGATGTCATTTGAGCAGTTGAGAGGTTAGTGTGCTGCCGCTCGCCCTCCATCAAAGACCTGTAGGATGGCAGAGCAAAGAAAAGGGCAAAGAAAAGATGGCTGCTGGCCCTTTCCAGCCAGACAAGCGCCTATTTGACATCTTATCCTCTGGAAGACAGTTCTGGTGCATCAGTGCAGCACCACCTGCCACAACAACAGTTTCTTCCCAACGGCAATCACCATCCTCAGTCTGCCCTTCTCATTCTGCAGATCCCTCAACATCCCACACCAAAGCCTACAAGCACACACACTCAACTGACTTGCACAAGTAAAAGATGAAAGGTTCAGATTTTTTTTCTCACAATTGAGCAAAATTTTGTATGTATTTGCTCATTTGCATTTACTCTTGCCATTTATCAACATAGCTCTGCTTTGCATATCTGATGCTATGCCAAGGCTGTGACCAAACTTGTCTTTTTGGGTTTTGGATGTTAATGGTATTCTGTTTGAGTCATGGATCTAAGTCTGTGTTGTTTTGTACAGTGGACAAGGACACCAGCAAAACTTCCCTGTTCTGCTCTGGAGACAAAACTTGTCACAAAATGATCCACGCTCACCAACACGGTTACAATAGTGCATTCAAGCATTACAAGCTACACAGCAGCCCTACTTCGACATTTTGGGAAACACACATTTGATTTTTTGCCCAGAGTTAGAGGAGATGATCAATGCCAATTTCACATGCTAAATATAAAGGTATATTCAGCAGCTGCTTGGCTTATTGTAGCATTAAGACTGGAAACTATGGGAAACAGCAAGGTTTTTGCTAGAGTAACAAAATCCACCTAACAACACAGCTAAAGCCCACTAGTTAACACAGTATACCTCAATTGTTTACGGACAGTATTTTGTTCAAAAACCAAATCTAACAAAGGACATGTTTAGGTTTTACTGGGGAGTTTGTGTATCAGGCTATTTCTTGCGACAGGAGCTTCCTGGTGTCTCTGGTGTCACCGTTACGATCAGAGTGACTCCCACTGTTTCCAGTGTTTGTGCTGAGGTAAACTAACTAGCTGCTAGCTGTAGCTTCATATTTATTGCTTAGACATTGTGGAATTAATCTTCTCATCTGACTCTCAAAAAACTGAACAACCGAAACTAAAAACTAAAATAAAAAAACAACAGAAATGTGTAAAAAATGTAAAAATATCAATGCATTCACTTCACGCTTGATTACTTAAAATCACATTTCAAAAGCACCGAAAGTAAAAGGAGAGAAGAACTTGAGTATCTTCCTCTGAAAAGCAGAGAATATAATCAGACGAAGCTCACACGCACACACAATTTGTAAAATAAAATAAATGCTAAAATGCCTGTCAAAACTCATAAGATTCGCCCACAAAATGTGTGTACTAATAGGAATTTACCACTTACTGTTCATTATTTAGCACAGCATACACACTACTGCATTTGCTCTGTATGTGAGGTGCCTTACAACAACACTTGTCAGTCTCAGTTTTGTGTAACTGTCTTGTAAGACACAGCCCCGGTTAACCAGGTCAAATTCCATATGGAACCATCCTGCTTGCTCAAAGTGACTGATTACCATTTTGATGTGGGATGAAATGTAGAAAGCTCTGTCTGTTACTGAGATTAGAAAAAATAAAGGGGTCATGAGAAAAACTGGCCACATCCTCTTGTTTGCTTGCATTCCCAGGGTGGATATCTTTCTTTTCATCTGCGTACTCTTCCTCATTCATGTCTCTTCTTTTCAGTGGCAGGCCTTCTTCTCGGCAACGCAACCCTGCACAGCATGCAGCACGCACCAACAACAGGCTAATTTAGCACAGAGGGAGAAGTGGAGGTATTTTTTTTCACAAGGCAATAAATACCACCACTGAAGTAATAAATTCTGCCTCGGAAAACCACACAAATGCAATCATTTGATTACTGTATTCTTTTTTGTACAGTGATACACACACATATTAGCCAAAACATAAAGCCTTTGTCGGCCCTCTAAAATTATTAGGAAGTGAAAATCTGAGTTAAAAATAAGTGACAGGATTGTTAAAGTTAATGTATGTGTTAATATATCTATTGTGCAGACGTATAACGTAAAAACCCACCGTGAAATAAGCAACATGCCACCCTCGATGAGATGAGAGTGTAGCAGATACAGAGCGAGCGGCTTAAAGAACGTGGGCTGTCGAGCCTTGTGCACGGGTGACACTGGGTGATGCTTGGCAGAGAACTAACGGGAGCGTGGGCGAAGCCTCCTTGACCCTGAGTAACACAGTGGGTGTGGATGGGTGGGGGTGGGGGTGGCCTTTCTGGGGCGCTAAGTGCTCTGCTTGTCCAGCCCTGGCAGGTGAACTGGCAGGGGCTTCACCCCGAGGTTGGAGGGCTCAGCACTGAACACTGGCACTGGATAGGAGGTTCTGGGTTACATCCTGACTGGGCATGTGAGTGTGTGTGTGTGTGTGTGTGTGTGTGTGTGTGTGTGTGCGGGCTTGTGCTTTTGCAAGTGGGTATGTGTTGTTTGGTTGTACAAGTGCATATACATAAGAACACATGCTCATATGTGCCTCAGTTGTGTGTATGGCTGTGCCTCTTGGTGTTTAGCCCCTAAATGATGAACACCCTGGTAGTACCAGTTGGCAGATGGGGACCCCCGGCCCTTTCTTGGAGTGGGGTAACATGCCGACGAGTGTTTCAGAGGAGGCTCGACAGACTCTACACCGCCTCATCCTTGGGGCCCTCTAACCTCTCTGTCGTCTCTGAGGGGCCCTACCAACCCTCTGTGGTGGCCTTTTCCAGTCGAAGGGGCGTACAGCCCCTGCCCCCGGGACCCTTCTTCTCTACCTGGCATGCGGGTGACAAAGAGGGCAGGAGGAGTCAGCAGATACGATGGTTCACCTGGACAGGACAGAGAGGAGTAACACGCCAAGCTACATCGCCCTGCCTCCCAAGCTGACATGATAAGAGCTGTTCCTGAGAGCCACTTTGACCTGTTTTCCCTTTATGAGAAGATAATCCTTGCCTACTGAAATGCGTTTGATGCTGAAGTGTGTAACACCTTCTGTGCCACATTACAAATGAATCCTGTCATTGCAGAGCTACAGATGAGCAATTTCTCCCTGCTTTGATTGCATCTTTTATATTTTTTTTGCTCAAAGTCATGCACTTTTATGCTTCCACCTCACCATAAACACGTGTATGACAAGTTTATAATTGTAGCTCCAAATCGGCGTGTTGGTGTGTGCCACATGGAGGCAGAGGAGGCCATAATTGGCATTCCTACCTCTGTGTGCCAGCCGGCTCTCTCTCCTCTCGTCAGAGTGAGAGTTGACAAAGAGAGCGCCAAGCGTTTCCAATCCCACATCCCTCACTTTTTTTTTCTTTCGCGGCCTGTGACGAGAAGAAGGCGAGATGTGTGTGTGTGTGTGTGTGTGTGTGTGTGTGTGTGTGTGTGTGTGTGTGTGTGTGTGTGTTTTGGATTAGTGTCTTGCTGCACAATAAATCTTTGTTAAACAAATGCAAAGCAGATGGCACCGTGGTGTCTCCTCCGTGTGGAGAGAAAGAAAGAGAGAAGGAGAGAGAGAAAAGGAGAAAGAAAGAGAAAAAAACACACGCCTACTCCTTATTCTCATCCTCCACAGACACACTGATCATGCACATTACACAGACGGTGACTGTGTTGAGCTGCAAAACACTTAATCCTGGAGTGGAAGCTAAAGGTGGTGTCTGAATACTGACGGACACCCAAACACATTCTGTTCATGAGAGAGAACATTTTGTTTATCCGAAGGGACTGTCGGCGTGCCTGTTGATATTAATGACAGAGCCGACATTTCTTGCCCCAGCGCACATGAAAAAGACATGACCAGGCCATGCACCGCATTAACGTAAGGTAAGGGAAGGTAGAGGCCTCTCTTACGTCTCTACCTTTTCATGTAGAAGTGGCCTTTTCTGCATGAGGCCGGCCACGCTTGGCCCCGGCTGTCGCTGATAGTTATGGATCCTTTTCAAGAGCTTGCGTGTTCCCTGACACAAAAGAACGAGGAGGCCCCTGGGCGATATTGTGCACAGGAGCAGCATTACAAGATGGCCGGAGACGATCGCGTGGTGAGACTGATTTGCTCGTCAGGAGGAGACACAGAGGACTCCGGTGACCATTGTCCAGATCAGACAAGTCTCACAGACAGCGGGAGGGCCGCTATTGGATTCAGGGCAAATACAAAAATTCCTCTGTTTATACTTCTCGATGAGTTATTTATTTTTTGCTCATTATAATATTCAACCTGACATCATGTCCAGTCGTCCCTGTGCAACCCCTGTGAGGAATCATGGGATACACATTTAAAAATAAGAATAACAGAGAGCGCAGTCATAATTATGATGATAGGTGACAGTGCTAGTGAGGCAAACATCATTGCAAATGACAGTGGCCTGTGTGTTTATATTTGTATGCAGCTGCATAATACTGCACAAAGTGGAAATGTGCTCCTTTGAATTACCACAGCTATTGTTCAACAGATATGAGACTTTAACTCCTCTACTTTGTACATCCATAGTCTTCTACCTTCACTGAGTGTGGATTGTGATTAATGAACTTATTTTGCAGCATACACTAGGGACTTGATTATTTACATATAGTCAGGAAGTAGCCAGTGTAATGGAAAGAGCCATTACCCAGTGCTGATGATCCTAACATCAAGGTGCTCTTCTACTCATCTGTGGCATATATTTTTAGACTCAATGTCTGACTGGGAGGCCAGATTGAACAACGTATTTCAGCACTGCAGTTACTCCTTTCATCTCGCCTGAAAATGGAGGGAAAGCATCACTTAACATTGCAGCTTACCACACAATTACCTGAGTACCTGTTCTCACTGCAATTACAAGCCCAAGACAAATAATTAGTCTGACAAATGACTCCTGGGCACATCGCCCTTGTTGTGGTTGAGCCGTGTAATTTGGAGCCCCAGCTCCGAATGCTGGCTCTGTGGCGGTAATTAGCGATAGGCGATGTAACTTTACACCCGCAGAGTGTGTATGTGCGCGAGCATGTGTGCGCGCTTGTGTGTGCCACAGTGAGTTCATGTGTCACCGCGGCCTCTGCCGCAATCATAAGCTTCAGAACCTGGAGCCTGGGTTGTGGGAAATCTCTGCATGTCGGCCCTGATCTCCCAGTCAGCGACACAGACAGCAGGAGCCCACCTGCCAGCCTGTCACGTCTCCCCAGTGAGGGGCTGACACCATATTGTCAATGCCGCTGATTGAACGGCGATCTTTTTTACAATCCCCCCTTCACTCCATCTGCCATCATCTGTGGTCTGTCTGCACGTCGCCATGTGTGTATCTGCTCCTTCCTGCCTCCCTTCCTTCATTCACTCAGCCCCGGTTGTCACAGCTGACAGCGGCTTGTCAAATGTTCCTGCAGCTGCAGGTTCATCCATCATTAAACGGCTGAGAAGAATTGAAATCATCTCTATCAGAGCCCTCAGGTAGTGTTTGCGCCTTTGGAGACGCGGGTCTGTAGACTACGAGGCCTCGCTTGCAGAAGGCATCATTACTTGCACATCTGTCAGATTTGAGTAAAAGGTTACATGGTTAGAGGCAAAAAGAAGACTCGCGTTGGCAAATTCAGGATGATAGAGTAAAGTCATGAAAGTAATTTGAACTGTCTGCTGCGATTCGTCAAATCCTGCTTTCTTTCCCGCTGAAATGCAGTCATGTCTTCGCACAATATGCATGCGCATGCACATATGGCTCAGCCCTTTTATTATAAATATACACAAACACAAACAAACAGTCCCCCCAACACACATGTTTTTGGGCTCCCGCGGGGCCTCTTTAAGAACATTGCTTCTCAGAAGTAAATGGATCGCAGGTGTTTTTGTCCACACGAGGGAGGAGTTTTTGCAGGAACTGGGACCTGACCCTCTCTATGGGGATTAAGTGCAGGTAAATCCGGGGCGTGTTCCTAGCCTGGTCCTGACAGCCTGGGAGGCCGCGTCTGACTCCCCTTCGTGACTCACGGGGCCCCTGGAGCCGGGAGCACACACCAGGCAGGCGGACCGCCACCCTGGAGGCCAGGACACACACATGAACCACTCATACACACTCACACACATGCAGAATGCTGCACAGGTGTGGAGCCAAGCAAAACAATAATATTCCTAATTAGGTTATTTTTTAATCTATGGAGGCAAGGAGCCTAATTACTGCAAGGTGAAAATACAGACGTTTTCATATTTACTGCTCATGAAAAAGCAGGATGTAAGGTAAGACAAAAGGGGAGGATCAGGGAAATGTTAAACACAACATAGACAAAAAAAACAATGAGAATTAACAAACAAAGCCATCCGTTATTCTTATCGTGCTATCTGATCAATCTATTTTTGTTCCTCAACGGCTCTAATCTCTCTCCCACTCCCTCCCGTGTTGCGCCGAGAAACATTTTTGCACTTCAGAGATAAAAATCACAGTCTTCTCATCCACTCCTCTTCTTTTGTCTCCATTTCACACAACAAAGAGATAACACCCACGTGTGACAAGTCCACCCACATCCATCAAACTTCGCTCAAATCCGCCAGCAATAGAAAACAAAAGGATGACTCTTTCATCACAGAGTGGGCCAGAGAGCATCGATCACTCCCGGAGAGGCTAAACAGCGAGAGGCTGAGCGGTATGGAGAGGAAATGTATAGACATGTTCTGCATTTTAGATTGGCTTTAAACCACTTACGTGCACCACTTGTAGCAGTTGTTTTACATTAGGCCGAACATGTTACCATTGTGTAAGATTTGTGTTGTTTTTACTTGTCTCCATCATCATTTCTAAGATATATCACGCTGCACTTCAAAGAGATCGCTTCAGTCAAGCAGCTCGGCCGGTGTCCAACGCTGTGATGTCTTCTTTCTGGGATTTTCTGCGGATAAAGTTTGTGTTTTTGGAGGTGGAGTTCTTTCCATTATCTGATCAGCCACAGCTGCTTTCTACCCTCTTCTGTTTCTGTTCTATCTTCCTCTATTACAAACCACAGTTGATACTCCCATAAATGTACAACAGACGACCCCCTCTGCACAAGAGAATTTTTCCAAGCAAAGTGACAGCAGGCATTTATCATGGGAAATGTAAAAGCTTTCATGTAATGGATGTGAATTGATTAATTCAATGATTGACAGTGGTAAAGCTGACTTATTTTACTGCTGTTTACACATTGTAGCTGACTCACTGGCACTGGTTTCTTTTAAAGAAATAGGCCCTGTGCAAACTGTTGAAACCACATCTGTGGATAATCCAGATCAGTGGTTCCCACCCTGGGGGTCAGGACCACTCAACAGGTTGTAAGATAAATCTGAGTGGTCGATAATTAGTTGGCTAGGAAAGCAGAAAATGACATTCCTCCTGCAAGAAGATTCTTTTTCACACTTTTTCTGCTTTTACTGATATAGTTTCACGTCTTCTGGCCGATAAAGGGATTCATTTAAAACAATTTGAGTCTTTGGTGGAAAAGGCCACAACACAGATATAATCTGTGAAGGGGGGAGTGGAGTAGACTGAACTTTGTTTTAAGGTGTCAGTTGCATCCAGAACAATGGAGTAACAGGCTTTAGTTGAAGTTTTTTTCAATGCACTTGACGCCACAAACGAATGACATTTTTCCCGCTTGTAAGAGACAGATGGACAAAGCAAATCTCAAGTATCTGCATACAAATAGAGGTAGTTGGGGAAAATGCGTTTCTTCTGTAATTTTGATGGACTGAACTGGCAGCTGAGACTCTCCAGTATTGAACAGGCCAGACTGTAAAATAAGTCATACGTTTATTTCTGTAAAAACAGCCTGACTGTTACATAAATCTCACAGTTAAGATCCAAGTGACGCGCACAGTGAAACACAGACACTAATATTCCACAACGGATGAGGTTCCAGCAATGCGATACAACAGAAGAGAAGAAGGAAAAAGGTCAAGGTAAACTGGACCAGAGATTTAAAATGTTCATCACAATCACAGCTTGCCATCAGCTATTAAGCGTCCGGCAGCGGACAGCCACACAAATCCAGGCCTGACTGCCTCTCACAAAACCTCCTTATCTCACCTGTCCACCTGTCCCGCTCACTCGTCCATCTTCCACCCGCCGACTGCCGTGATTGCATCTTTAGTGTTACTACCCAAGCGACAGCTCTGCTGCAAAAGCAACATAAAGTCAGCCATTAAAAAAAGTATATTTATTATTTCTGAGACACAAGGAGACAGCAAAGAGGATTGCCTCTTCCATTGGCCACATAAGGGTACAGTGATGGAGATGACGGTGAAATCAGCAGTTTATCACCAGGGGAGGAGAGGGAGACCTGCCGAAATCTGAGTTTGTTCATGTCTCCATTTGAGGATTAAAGTTTATTCACATTTGGTCTGGCTGCTATACAATGTGGTGAATGTTATGCTGCACATCATAAATAAATTCTGTTACAACTGAGGTATGAATTAAATGGAAAAAAGAAAAAAGAATGCTTTGTCATGCCTGAATTTGTGCAGGTATTACGAGGTGTCAGAGGAGATGACATGTTGTTTGGCTATATGAAGATAATAACATTAAGATAAGATTAAGATTAAGACACAATCAATACTTCAGTACTCTATTCCAGAAGAGTTTATTGAGCTAGAAATGCTCTACATACAGTTCAAATGTAGTGGAGAAATTATTCAGATAAACAGCCCCAGTCAATATTATTCTTATTCTTATTCTTATTCTTACTCTTATTCTTACAGCTGAAATGCAGCATGTTTTATACACTGATGATGTGTTTCGTACGTAAAAGAAAAAAAAACTACAAGCTGAGAATTAGTGGGGTAAAAGTACAGTAGCATAAAATAAAAGAGTGCAATTTTCTAAAAACACTAAATGCTTTTTGTGTGAAGACCTTCTAAACATGCATGCTGGACAGTATTGTAAAATGTATAAATAACAGTACCATGCAAGCGTAGGTTCAGATCAATAAATAGAGAGCTTCATTAGGTATCCATACATTAATGTCTTGTGTAATCCATATTGGTCAAGAAGACATTTTGTGTGAAGGCAGGGGCCCTCTTTCCACAGAACAATAGTTCAGTGCTCTTAAGCCCTACAATGTGTGTTTTTCCCTTGCTTAAAATGACTGTATTTGTGTTGTCTTGTTTGGTGCCGGCAGCGTTAAGGGCTCTAAAGTCAACGGGTGTCGTGCTTCTTCCACCAGGCAACCACCCGTCTCTGAAGCCAACATGCGTCACACTTATTGACGGAGGAAGTTCCACGTGTTTCTGCAGACAGCCCCTGTCCGCCTGCTCTACCCCTTTGCTGAGCTGAGATCCATCCCTACAGAACGAGGTCAAGCCTGCATAATGACCCTAACGAGTCAAGATTCGCTGGATTAGATTATTTCAAACAGTTTGCAGAGCTACCGTTTTGACAACAAATATCCCCGAGCCAGAGAGTGATGGTCATTCCCTGGCTGCTTCTGACACTGCAAAAACAATGTGTTGATTTGGATTTCACGTTCAGCCGCTCGTCGCGTCCACATGGCTTATGCGGAGAGATATGTCATTCCGGGGGTTAGGCTAATTTCAGCCAGGCCATTTTAGATGATGTCAGTGGGTGCAGGAGAAAATGGAGCTGACCTCTCATGCCCCGTGCTGCTATGCCGCGTTAGACTTGCCGCTCACCAAATTTGGTAAATCTGCTGCGCTTATTTCCCCCAATGTCCACTTCATTATGGCACGTTTCAGATATCGGGTGCACCGTCCCATGACAGATCGCCGGCCTCCTTTCCTCCTCCACCAGCAGAGCAATGCCGTCCTGCTCTTTTAATGCAAAGCGATGGGAGGCAATGTGAGCGTTTGGTTCAAAAATAAAACACATTGCTTCCTCTGTCACTCTCCTCTTCAGGAAGCATTTGGTGAAAACGTCGTCCTAATCTGCCTTGTCTTTGGCTGTAATTATCAACCCTATAGTATAAGCAGGCCTCTGCCTCTCTCTTCTTACATTGTGTCTCTTTTGTGTTTCGCTTTTCTCATCTGTTTTTTTGTTCCCCTTTCTGTCTTTTGATTCCAGCGGATTGAAGAAGAACAGGCCTGATTGTCTCGCCTGAGGTAAGATTTCATAGGTTTACATATCAAAGTCTATAAATAGATAAGAGCTTTTGAAAGGGAAAGTGAGCAGAGAGAGGAAAGTGTGTGTGTGTGTGTGTGTGTGTGTGTGTGTGTGTGTGTGTGTGTGTGTGTGTGTGTGTGTGTGTGTGTGTGTGTCTCTGTGCGTGCATTTGTGCCTGCGAGTTTGTTTGTATGTCTCCATGTGTATGCACGCATGTGTGTGTGTGTGTGTGTGTGTGTGTGTGTGTGTGTGTGTGTGTGTGTGTGTGTGTGTGTAAAGACAGAGAGGCTTTCCCACTTGCATACACAGCGAAAAGAGCCTCCACCAAAACAAAAGGGATTATGGCGTTTCAAGGGTGTTGTGTTTGCTGTGTTTATTCACATAGCTCATGGGGCTGCGCAGGACCGGCAATGAATGTCAATGTCAAGGAGCGAAAACGCTGCAACACAAGATAAATATGATGAACAATAAACACAGATTAAGGCTGAATATGTCACGCTACATCATACGCAGATCCCAAGTCTCATGACATTAAGTAACCCTTGAAAGTGTTGACATGATCATGTTAAAAACGATGATGGTTGTTAGCCTCAAGTGCACTGCCACAGACAAGCATTATTTATATGGATAGTTCGGCAAAGCCTGGTGTCACACCTGCTTAATCCAGTCCTGGAAGTAACAGTAGTGATGTAGCAGTGAGTGGACCATATTAGCAATGATCATCGTGGCCTAGAGGAGAGCAGGGATGAATGCATCAAGCGCTGTGGTTGATGGAGGTGCTTTGAATAAACTAATTAGGCTAGAGTGTGTATTCTGCAGCAGGTGCAGTCTGTATTGCAGGTGCAGCAATACTCACTATTAATGCGCGGGAAGTACAATATCTACATAATCAAAATGATGCCTCAGCAAACACACTCTTACCTATACATTTTTCCACGACATAAAAAAAAAGTTGGGCAGGGAGAGGCATCTGAAAGATAAAGCCTAATGTGCACAATATTGCATCGTGTTAGCGAACAACTGTAGCCTTAACTTTAAGTTAACCGATTGCTTTTCCTTTCCCCTTTTTTTGTATTTCCACATCTAATTACACTTTCATTCATCAATGTTGATTAATAGGTCCTGTGGCACGCCTGCCTCATTTTACTCTCAATTAAGCTGGTTGATGCATGTTCTCATCAAGCAAGATGCATTGGCCTGGTTTACTTGAGGCGCTATTAGTGGACACTGTAATTAGTATCCCAGCACATAGAACTTCCCCCACCTCCTGAGCCCCTCTCCCCGAGCTGCCATCCCTGGCCTCTTTTAATGCCTTCCAAATAATGAAGATAACAGAATAGATGAGGGACGAGCAGTCCGGCCCACGTTAATCATCTTCTTCTCTGCAGTTTTTTTTTTTTTTTTCGTTTTCAGCAGGAGAATTATGGCTTGTAAAATCACCAAACTCCCAATGTCTTGACAGACCTCTTTTGTGTGCCAACCACTCTAGCTCCTCCCCGCATTTTCCTTATCAGTGGGAAGATGTATGTCTTTATCACATTTCACACTCAAAGGGGAACAGCCAGCCTGATGTATTTGCCAGTTACTAAATGTGGGGCTTTATCGAAAATATCAGTCTAAGTTGCGCACATTAGCCCTCATCCTCTTTGAAAAGCCACTTTAAAAGAGGGCTGATTACACGCTTGTTGCTGTCGTGATACCAGCTTCTGCGTTGGAGCCCCTTTTTCTCGCTCAGCCAGCTTTCCCAGAGCGCTCCTCTGCCTCTGATTCCCTGCACTTCAAGAGATCTCTCTGAGGAGGGCTCTGAGGGCCTAAGCAAAGAGCCCGGCTGGGCAGACAGAGACTAAAGGATGGGTGAAAGATGGAGAGAGATGGAGAAAGATGGAGAGAGAGGCAGCAGGGGTAATAAAGCCAAGAGAAGCAGATAGAAAGAGGAGCGGCCGTGTGGCTGCTCTTTGTGCTTAAGACGATGCAGCGGTGGCCACGTCTCATCCCCATGTCTGCGCAGACGGCTCCCATGGGCCCCTGCTCCAAGCTTGTAAGTGCTAATTGGGCCTGTTAGGGTCAGCAATTAGCCGGCTGCTATTGAAGGATCGTGACAGCCAGGCCTTTCAAAGCCCCGTCATTCTTTTAGGGCAGAGAGAGAAAGAGCAGAACATAACATGGACAAGGCTCAGACAGCCACCAGACAAGCAGCAGAGCAAGATAAACCAACAGGATGTCCCACAATGCAGTGTGCTGAGGGGAAGGGGGAAGGGACAGTATGAGGCAACATGGAGCTTATTGACTTCAGTCAGAATGGAGAGGACTGATGCAACTCTCTCCTGCTCAAAATAATGCATCAACTCTCTCTTCCTGTGCAAAATGAATAAAGTTTGGAACTGAAATTCTCTTTAGTGTGATGTGGTGCAGTTTGACTTGCTGCGGGTATTGTGTTTGTGTGGTGTCTGACTGGTACTGTAGTTACTCAGCTATTATTTTCATTGTTTGCTTCAGTGTGTGATGTAGTACAGGTCACTTACTGAGCTGATGTTGGTTATGGATGGCCAGAGTCTTTTAGGGGCCAGACTTTATTTACCAACGCTCTTTGTTTGCACTGCTTTTTAGCTGTGCTCTAGCACTGACTTGCATTCAGTGCTGGGCAGCAATGTGTTAAAGCAATGTACTTTGGGCTTCCGGTTGCCAATCAGTACAGTAAACTTGTTATGTTCTTGGTCAAAATTCAACCTTTTCAAAGTGAAAGTCACAGAAGAGAGGAAAAATTATCTCATCTTCATGATGATGAAGATAAGACAGGTTGTGGGAAAATAATACACCCCAGCAGTTAAACACCTGTAGCCACCAGCACAGGTGTAAGTGGCTTTCAGGTGTTAGCGACAGGCGGTAAACTGCCTGACAATCACTGCAGCCACGCAGACACTGATGAGGCTCTCTAATGAATATGACAGGGGGTCATTAGCGGATTTGGCCTCTCACAACCACAGCTGTCACTTATTATAAGGCCTTCCGGTGTGTGTGTGTGTGTGTGTGTGTGTGTGTGTGTGTGTGTGTGTGTGTGAATGGGTGGGTGTTTGAGACTAAAGAGATTTAGTTACAAGTAATGGAGGTTTCATTTTCTTTATTTCCTTCATTTTAAAGGACAGCGCACATTCATCAACATCAATCAACATTACATTTAATTTGGTGTAAATGTGCCAGTGGTTTTCAACTGCATGGCAGTCTCAAGGCAAGGACGCTGTGAAACCAATGAAGTGACAGGTGAAGAAATACAGACATCGAACAACAAGGCACTGAAATGACAATAAACTCTGCATGCAGAGTTTCTGCAGGACAATGCACAAATCACGTCGAGCAACAGGAAGCAGCAAAACATCCACAATTCAGCACGTGAAACCAAGCAGAGCAATGTAAAGCAATGAGATTACAGACCACACTTTGCTCATATCAGTCATGCATTAAGCAATGAGACATAAACAGTACAATGTTAACAGCCAATACCAATAATATTGATAGCAGTTAATAGAAATTGTTTAAAAATTGGTTGTTCTTTGGTTTAATTGTAAGACATCACAGTCCACAGTTCTGATTGTGAATTGTGAGTTGTGGATCTTTTTCATGTCACGCGTTGTCACTCACCGGCATTCCGAGCCTGAAGACCCCACTGGATTTACATGGCTGTTGACTTCCAGATAGGCTGGAGCTTGGCAAAAGCACTGAGCCTCTGATGTCTTGTTGTGCTATGTTGTCTTTACACTTCAAGGTAAGTGAAGTCCTCGACTTAGTCGAGAGTGTCCCCATCCACCATCTGGAGTGGCATTAATGCACATTGGAGTCACTGATGTTCAAGCCTGTCTGTTGTGAACTCGTTCGCTCTGCCAGTCTTCTCAGAGAGAACAGCAAGGTCATCAGCAAAATCTAGATCTTGAAGTTGGGAAAACAGTGGAAGGTCCTGGATCTGTCGGCTGTTGTCTTCCTCATAATTCAGTCGATGGCGATCAGGAAGAAAATGGGAGACATGGAACACCCCTGCTGCACACCAAACTCCACAATGAACCGTTCAAACGATTTTCCATTATCAGTGATGCAGCATTCAAAAGAGCGGTTGGACAACCCCATCAGTGTGACCATTTTTGGAATGATTCCATATGCTCTCACAATCCTCCATAGGGTGTCAGGCTGTCAAAGGCTTTCGGAAAGTCAATGAAATGGATGTACAGTAGGGTGTTCCATTCAACACGCCGCCCAGTGATGTTCCTCAGAGCAAAGCTCTCATCTGTGCCACCCTCTTCTCTCCTGAATCCATCCTTTTCCTGCAGCCTCTGATCACTCCGCATTATGTCAGTCTTAATGGACGTGCAAACCACTGAAGAGGTACAGATCTGATTTTTAATAAGAGTTCCAATAAAGTCATACTGATAAATCAGACTAACCCTATCGTGGACTATTCAAGTGAAGAATAACATTAGAATAATGTCATTTTCTAAAAGCAATAAGCCACTCAATGCAGTGCTTCACAGTGATTTTAGAATGGCTTAGAGGCTTTAACTGTGCTTTGCATCATGCCTAACAGCGCCTCTTTGATGCTCCTAATTCACTGTAAAGCACTGCCTCTTATCGCCTATAGCTTACATCAAATAAGACCTTTTAGCACAAATAGCAAACTAGCAGCAATATAGAGTGCATATGTGTAAAGCAAGGTTACAGTATATTTGTCTCACAAGTGGCCCTTAATTTGTATGTGCATTCCCTTTAGGTTATGAACAAGTTCAAAGGTTTATCCGCACACAGATTTGTGTTAAAGAGCTGGAGAAAGGATGGAAATGTGTGGTTTCAGCCTGTGGTTGTCATAGCAACGCTGTCATTGTTTTCTTTATGCCTTTCATTTCATTTTATCATTGAGTGAAGAAGAGAAGTTACTTTCTGTGTGTGTGCGTGTGTGTGTGTGTGTGTGTGTGTGTGTGCGTGTGTGTGTGTGTGTGTGTGTGTGTGTGTGTGTGTGTGTGTGTGTGTGTGTGCATGTTGCGTGTGTGTGACAGGTGGGGACTTGTTGTGCTGTGAGAGAGTGATGGGTTAGGTAAGATGACAGGCTGGCACAGGGGGCAAGCAGGACGGCGACTGAACATGCTCGGATCTGGGGAGAGGTGTCAGTCCTGCAGCCAGCCAAGCAGAAACACACAGGAACACTTAGGAAAAGGTGATTCAAAGAAGAAACAAACAGAAGCTCCACTGCAGACATTTCTGAGACTTGACGGAAGTGAATAAAGGCTGTTATCTTATTCTGTAAAACAATGAAATTGTACGTGTTTGCTTGCACTTTTGTCCCCTAATTAGCTAAATACTTAATGTTCCTGAATGTAGTATGATGTGCTACTGAAAGTTACCAAACCAGGACAAGTTTAAATGATTATGTTTTGATCCAAACTCTTCTCTTTGTTTAATCTTTGCCCTTCTTTTTAATGGCAAAAACAAGATTGAATTTGCTCTGACTGAAGCCGCGGCCATGTTAAATTGTGATCTCCATCCACGAGGAGCAAAAAGAAGACATACCAGCTGCTCAAATTCATAGGTGATGAATCGTGCTGCAGGCTTCCAGCCATCATTTTTCAAAAAAGGCCTCACGGTCACAGTCCATTTTTTACATAAAACAGCATGAGGGGTTTTTAAAGAGAGATGCTCCACTTGTAGTCTCTCTTAGTCATGGCTAAAGAGCGATTTTGCTTCAGCTTCATCGTTTACGTGGAGCAAGGGGGGAAATTAATCAAAGCTGAAGAGTGATTTTTTTTCCACGCAGCTCCCTCGGAGAATAAACATCAATAAACATTACTTAATACCCTACAACACAACCCCGCAGGGTCCCATTTAATTTCACTGGTGGAGAACGCCTAAAGTGCTACTGTTTTACACCAAATTACATACTCTGAAAGTTTGAAGAGGCAGCTAGTTTTCCCACCCTTGAGAAAGAAATTAAATTAGCTCAAATAAAACTGTGTGCGTGTGTTTGGGGGGAGGGCATACAGTAAATGCCGCTATTTGTCCTTAAAAGTCCAGTTTGACACCTATGTTGTTCTTAGGTAGGCTAAATGATCGTGTTTTTCAAAAAAGACCCAAGAAATTCCAAGTTAGTCGAGAAACGAACACCAAAATGATCCATCAAGCTGTGACACACACAACTGTTTCGTTTTTACTGGCCATCCCGGCAGCTGCTCGGTGTTCGCATCACTTTAAGCCGTTCCTGCACGGTGACAGCTATCACGACGCTTCACATTGTACTTTTCACAACACACTTTTTAAGGAAGCACTTGGACTGTAAATTAATTACTGTGCAATTACCTGATGCTTCACTGATGTCACCTCTGCGTTTAAAAATAAACCACATGACATGTGAGGAGAGCTGCTGCCCAGTGATGTCGAGATTTTAGAGCACACACACTTTCGCTTAAACCCCGTGGTCGAAGGCTACAGAACGAGTGTCATTCACTGTCAGAACGTCCTGCGCTCGTACAGGCGCTTCATCCAGTGTGTCAGTTTAGAAATAAACCACCTCTGTGTGTTTAACACGGTTTGACCTCGCGTCAAACATGAGATGGGTTCGTCGTGTTCCATCATGTTTGTCAAAGACGTTCTAAAGAAGTCCGCAGACGTTTCAGCATGTTACCTCATCGACTGTGAAACGCACACTTCCAGATTTCCCTCACATGTGGGAAGAGCTCGGTCGAAAACTGTCAGTCACAGCTGTCACAAGCTACGGACTGATTTCTCATGGCACATTTAGATCTCTTTTATCATTTGCTTCTCTTATTAGGGTGGAAAGACGGTTGCCTTGATGTCTTGATATGAAATAATTTCCTTGATTTTTCATCTTGCACTAACAGTGAGTGAAAAACTAGCTAGAGTTAATGTGTCAGGGGACATCTGGGACCAGTCTTTCCTTTAAATTAATAATGATTTGACATGACTTCACTGTACTGACCAGAAATGTTACTGATATGAGCAGGTCACAAAGTTTCAGCTGCAAATGATGTCAGATGTACAGACTTTTGCCAGAGTCCCTGCAGAGTCCCTCAAAGTTTAGTCCCAAAACAGCCTCATTACAACAGTAGACAGTGTTGGGTACTGACAAATATGCTGGACTTCCAAACCAGAAGCACTGCGCAGTACGATGAAAATAAATAGTCAATGAATGCCAGAACACACTTTCACTGCAAAATAACAGAGATAGCAGAGAATTCAGATCCAGATTTACTAATGAGTCGCCGGAACCTGCATCGAATTACAGAAGGCTAGATCGTGACAGGGCTGGAGATGTGAGCACCTGATTGGTGTGCTTTTTGGAAGATGAACACCTGTCGTCCCTGGCCGTACATCCCTCCGTCCATCGTTTCCCAGAAGCCCCAGAGAGAAAGGGGGGCAAGGGAGGGAGGGAGGGAGGGCAGCGTGATGAACGAGCGGCACTGGCGAACACCCAAGGCAGTGATATCTGATCCGCCTCCCACATCCCAGCACAGGCAGAAGGACAATGAGAGGGAAAAAAATAAAAAACAAAATATGTCACATCCCAGCCCTCCAAACAGGGACAGAGTGTAAGAGATGTGAGCTGCGTTTCCTGTTACCCCCACTCCTCCTCCTCCTCCTTCTATTTTGATTTAAGAGCTGAGCCACTTTAGTAGAGATATGGGGGGGCTGAGAGAAAATAACAAGGCCTACCAAGAGATTAAGCCTTTAGCCACATGGCTATTGTTGGAGGAGATACTCTGTGATCACATCCAGTAAAACACATTTCAAAAGTTTACATGATCCCGTAGCTGTGTGCCCGCCATCATTACACAGTCAATCTAGATCGTGCTTTGCAATCTGCGGATCAACTGAATACATCCAGCTGGTGACGTTAAGACTTAGAGAAGAACCCGGTGGTATGGCATGTATCTATTTCCCCATCTTGCTTTTTAAATATAAGACATGTGACATATCTAATCTATTCTTAGATGCTGAAGCAAACACATTACATGAACTTCTTTGCTATAATAAAGGTTAGGCCAAGCAAGAACAAATACAGAAGTATTAGTGTCAGTGAGTGAGTCATGCTTTTCTTCTTTCCGTGTGTTTACAGAGAATGTCCTTCAGACTGGATCTAAGCAGCTGTGTCAGCAAGCGTCCTGCCTGCAGAGGGGTCTTTGATCAACACACTGAGTCCCTACAAGCTGTTCTGCTGTTGACCCTGACCTCTGACCTCTGTGAAGCCAGAAGAACACACTGTGTTCCTGCAGGGATCAGTGAGGTATTATGTGATTTGACTTTTGTTTCTGATTATTAAAACTAGCCTTAGAGTTTGGAGTCGGACAAAACCCGCAGAGTGTTTTTGTGGTCTTCTAGTTTTACAAGGCTGCCAATTACCAACATGATCTTCTTTCTATATGCTAATCAATGACTGCTGCTGGATATAGCCAAACAGGAATTCATTGCTTGGATATAGCTGCCATTAGAAAAAACAAGTACAGAATAAATGACTCAAGTACATGTATGAATGGAGAAAAAAGTTCAGTATGTGTTGTATAAGTGAGCTATAAAGTGCTATAAACAGGTTTTAACATGAAAGTTTTATTATGATGTCATGTATTATGATTTACAGCTATTTTAAGATTGTGAATCAGCACCACTCTTTGCAGGTATGGCGGAAAAAAAGTTCTTTACATGAATTTGCATCACCAGTAACAGGCGAACAGGTGAGGATTTCCATTATGAAGGAATCTGCTATGATCCTCTTTTCCCTCTACTAATGTTGTGTAAACAGTTTTATCTCGACGCCTTGCATGTCTGCCAGAAGGCCATAACACACTGCAGGGAATGCTGCAGGCAGCACTGGAGCCCAGACTGCTGCATGCGACAGGACACACACGCACAAACAGACACACTGACATGACAGAATACATGATAACAAATACATGAGAACAAAATCGGGAACTGAGTCATGGCATGATCATTAAATGATCCTTAACACTCGTACACCCTGCCTGCCTCACATGCACTACATATTCACACCTGGAAAGTTCCTGTAGCTGCATACTGCCAACACAGCCAGAGTCCTGTCACAATTTCCTGCCTCTTCTAAGCTTTTTTTCTCGGAGTTGAGATTATTTTCTATTAGAGTTCAGAGATTTGCTCAAGGGCACCTCTGCAGCGGAGAAGCAGCATATTGTCTAATTGTGGCTTTGGACCCGTGACCTCCCGTACATATACTTTCCAAAAGCATGATTTAATTAGCATCTTATCATCAGGTCTCCTTTAGATAAATGAATAGATTGGTCACATGTAATCATCACCGTGTCCCCCTCCCTCCTCGAAAAAAAAAAAAACAAAAAAAAAACAGCGATAAATCTTTAAAGAAAACTGATAAGCTTAACATTCACTGCACATTACATTTCATTTCCTACTCTGCGGGGATAGAATATTAAACAAAAAACATGAAATGTGTTTTAAATCACTGGAGGACGGTGACATGATTGTTCACAGCACGCGCGCGCGCACACACACACACACACACACACACACACACAGACAGCACTTCCCTTTTCTTTTTCCCCTCCCTTGTACGTAATCTGCAGAACAATCACACAGAAGCCACACATCACAGTGACAGAGATGCACCTCCTCTCTACCTCTCAGTATCGATCTCCCATCCAATCTAAATGACCCTGTTAACCATTCCCTTAGCCCACCCCACCTCTCCTCTTTACTACCCCTCACCGCTTTGAGCCCTACTTAGCGGCAGCACTAACCCCCCACCCACCTTACTCCTCTTAGTTTAAAATGGCCTGGTGTGAAATAACTCACATCACTACAAGAGGGATGAGGTCATTAGAACATGTGACGCCCTCTTGAAACAGCAAGCATGATTGAAAAATCAATTTTGATGCCTGTTTTTTTCTCCTCCTCTCTGCTCTCCTCTCATGCTGTCCGTGTTTGCATTTCTCTCGTTAATGCTCTCAATAACACATTTCCACCATGGAGACACTGAATCAAAAGACATAAAACTATTAGAGCAACACTCCTTGTACTTCAGATAGCCTTTATCCCAGTCTGCCTCTCTGGCGTTTCATCTCTCTGCTCTGATTGTGCTTTTGAATATGCAGGAAGAATAAATCCTGCCAAAGCAGGAGTTGAGGGTGGGCTTTGGAGTACAAACTAGGCTGTCACACTCGAATCATGTTGTGCTAATATGTTATCATATACATAACATAGCCCCCCTCTCAGTTATGTTTCAATCCAGCTCATTACTCTGAGCCTCTCGATAGGACGGTGGTCTTTTGGGAGTGCAGCGGTGGCTTTGAGTGATTTCTGAGTTTTTTGATCTTTTTAGCAGATCGCTCCAGGTTAGCTCTTCCGCTCACCTCACATCTCCCATCCATTAAACTGGAGTCATTTTGAAGCATGTTCTTATTAAACGGCTCCTGTGTTCTTTTGGTTGAATATTTTCACGTTAGAGACGCAAGGACAGGGCCTGCCCATGGCGAGAGAGAGAGGGAGGGAGAGCGATAGAGGGAGAGAGTCGTCAGTATTTTTTCCCTTTCCCTTTTTTTTTCTTTACCAGCCGTCAACCTTGTTGGGTTCAGTGTAACTTTCATTAGAGAAGGAGATTTAGTGCACTTGAAAAGACAGATGAAAGAGTTAGAGGCTAATTATCAGGAAATTGAAAAAAGATAGATGTACTGCAGCGACTACAATTAGTGAAGCACAGAATATCAAAGACTTATCAAGAGCAAGCGAAAAGGCTGCCTTGAAGAGCGAGCACAATTAAGGCATCTGCAGCCCATGTGAAATGAGAGAGAAGAGGAGGAATAAAAATATGCCGGCTTGAATAGAAGTCCTTTTTTCAACATTTCAGGGATGGGGGGGGGGCTTTAGCGAGCCAGCAGATGACATTAAATCACACTGGTAGATGAGCTTCACTCGCCGTGAGTTCTCCTCTTCCTCGCTTGCCCTTCTTCCATCCTCACTTTCCCTCGCCTCTTTACATTCATGGTGCCTTTTCCACCCTGTTACCCCCCACACACACACACACACACACACACACACACACACACACACACACACACCCACCACCCACCCACCCACACACACACACCCACGCTCACTTCCTCTGGATGGAGGGGATGGGGGTGATGTCTAGCCTCTGCTCTGACGGGACTCTCCTGCATGCTTCATTGCCTCACAAATTTGCACTGATCGACAGTCGCAGGTCACACATGCTCACAAATAGGTCATTTTGAGGCCGTGAGTGTGAGTGTGTGTGTGGGTGGATGTGTGTCCGCCCACTCTGTGCCAAACATTTTGTCACTGGGCAACAACACTGCATACACCAATATTCAAATAAATGAGTGAATCACACTGACAATAATAAAATGGTGTCACTGGGACATTTTGGGCTTCGTTTTGTCTGCGTGTACATCTTCTGCTGCACATTAGAAACTTCTATTACATTTGAATAACAGTCCCATATCAAAATAATAGCCTTTTAATTACAACTTTATAATCTGCAGTTATTTTGATGATCGATTCATCATCAATTATTTTTCAAGCGACAATAATTTTTAAAAAAAAGAGAGAAAGAGAAGATATGCGTCTTTTCTTTGTCATCTTTGGGTTTTTAATTGCTGGCCATTCAAAAACAAGACACTGCGAGATGTCACCTTGGGCTCTGGGAAGTTGTGATTGACATGTTTTCATAATTTTTGACATTGATGAATAGAAAAAATAATCACCAGATTAATCGTCAGAGAAGATAATTGTCGGTTTCAGCCGTGATTTCAATCGGGGACAGCCACAGGTCACGAATATGCCAATAGAGACAGAGTGTGTGTGCGTGTGTATACATATGATCATTCTTTGTTTTACCGTTTTACTGGTCTGTGTGTGTGTGAATGAACGAGCGATCTATGCTTTAACACAATACACAATAATGTATTTGCAGATATGTATTTTGGCTGTTGATTCTCTCTGATACCTTCACTATGAAAAATCAGCAAAGTCTCATTTTATAAAGATTTCAGGTGAAAGGAGAGAAGAGGAGAATCAGTGGTATTTCAGTAATGACCGACATTAGGGGCGTCTCACTTTGCAGCCAGGCCATGATTGTGACTCCTCAATATGTGAGAGATGCTTCGGGGTCTGTGCTCTTTCCAGACAGGCTTTTACATAAACTGCATGGCAGAGGCCTCGCCAAATCTACCATCTGTTGGATCTCTCTCTCTCTCCGTCTTCCTCCCGTCTCTTCTCCCTCTCTTCTCTCTCGTCTGTCTGTTTTTTTTCTCTCCTTTATTACAAATACAGATCAAAAAACACAGCCATTCTCAGACTGTTTACAAAACAAGAGCTTTTGCTGGTTAGAACAGAGAGCTCGGTTTAGGCGAGCCTTCACGTTTTTTTGTTTTTTTTTTGTGCAGAGCATTTGTTACCAGAGATCTTTAGGGATACCGCAGTCTTTAGTCAGAGGACCTGCTTTTCTTGCCATTAGTAGAATGATATAAAACATGACAAAACAGCGTCTCTGTGAAGCCGGGTGTTAGACGGGTCTATTCTCTCCGGGACTGATATGTAGGGCAAGAGAGGAACAGCAGGAGGAGGAGAAAAAAAAGAGGATGGGCCTCAGCTGAGAGGTAGGGGGCGCACTAGCACATGTACATGCACACTACGACGTGGACATGCACCGGCTCTAACACACTCACAATTGAGCTCCCTATTGGCATGATAATCCATTAGAACACTAGTGCCAAAGAAAGCAGAATGCAAAATAAAGAATATGAATTTTCTTATGCAAATAGCAAATTCAATTTTATCCAAAGAGAAAAAAAAAAAGAAAATCACAAAGAATCAACCATCTTTTTCAAGCTCAAATCTTTCAGCACATATCAATAGCCACAGCGTGTGTTTTTATGTGACTGAGTGAGAGCACACTCACTGTCTCGCCTTCACACTTGCACATACTGAGAGATGAGATGAGATATTGGGAGGTGGTGGTGTCTCTTTGGCTGTTGTGCCTCAGGCTCTACCACATGGGATAAGGGGTTAAAACAAATGCTAATGTCTCTCAGCCAACTAGCACACATGTCTAGCAGGGGGAGAGACAGAAAGAGAGCTAGATTGGCATCTGTCTGTTAGCATTGAAATCTACAGTAGAGTGGAGTGTTGTTTTATACGCTCATTGTTTCACTTGTCCTACAAGCTCCCGAACTGAGGTGCCAGGAAATTAATTACTCTCTTTGGGAAATTTCTCTTTTTGTCAGTTGCACGTTGAATACTTTGAATTGTATCAATTGCAGAACATGAGAAGCGTGTCTGAAATATTGGCAGATATCCGCTCGCTGAAAACTGAAAGATTTAGTGTACTTTAAAGTGCAGCATGATGAGACACTTGGAAAAATCTCCTCTTGCAGCTGCCATTGTTTTTCAGCCTGAAAGAGTCAGAAGAACAACAGCGATCAGTAAATATCAGTGAGTGACAGCAGAATCCTTTGGCTGAAAAAGAGGATTTATTTTTGAGGGTTAGCATCTGCAAATGCCTTTGCATGCATGCATTCATGCACATGTTAATGTCTTCGGTATGTGTGTGTGTGTGTGTGTGTGTGTGTGTGTGTGTGTGTGTGTGTGTGTGTGTGTGTGTGTGTGTGTGTGCGCGCGCGTGCGTGCATGTGCGTGCGTGCATGTGCGCGTGCGTGTGCGTAGACAAACCCACAGCCACTATCTGCTGTCTCCTCATTCATTCCCACCACCTGATCTCCATCTGAATTGACAGCTGTAATGCTGACTCTTTTCATCCGTGCTACAGTTGAAAACAGCCAATAACAGCGAGCACGGAGCACGGCACTGCAGCACACTAATGTATGTGTGTGTGTGTGTGTGTGTGTGTGTGTGTGTGTGTGTGTCATTCACTCACCAAAGACAGTGTTACAACTCACCCTGTATTTTTAACTCATCTCTACCAGAACTGTAATCTTGCCCATTGAACCTTCAAATTGTTGGATGTTACCTCAAAGGGAATTGGAGAAGAAAAACATTACCTATTGCTTATCATCACCTCTCCTACCTCTGTCAAACCTGTGTTTGCTCCTCAGCCACCCTTTCATTCTACCCGCTACTTTTTCCTGGTTATTTTTCTCTCTCTCTCTTTTCTGAATGGTTGCACCCTCTTGTTCAATTCAAGACTCAGAATTGGAATCTATTTTATTGTTTTGTACAATACTGCCAAAGCAAAATGTCAGTTTTCCCACTCTGATGGGCATGTTTATACACTGAAATCACAATGAAATTATTAATAATTGAATTTGAAGTCGAACATTAATAGTATCTATAACAACACAGAAGCAACTGCAAAATTCAAAAGGCAATCAGGGCAGAGCAACAATTTGGAGTTTGTGTTACTTGCTATTTTTCTGCATTCTGTATTTATGTTACATTACATCTCTGTTTGCTTCATTTCTCCTCTCTCATGCTTCACCCCCCGCTGCTTCTCCCTCCCTCTCTCTCTCTGTTTTGTTTTTCCTCTCTCTCCCTGTGTCTCTCGCTCTTTTCTCTGGTTACAGGATTATAGGGCTGAGGGTCAGAGTCGCTGTGCGCTGGACTATGAGGCAGAGATTAGCCTCCAAAGTTCCTGCCCAGCACAGTTCATAAAAGGAGGAGGTGGAGGTGGTGTGTGGGGCAGACATAGAGGAAGGTGGAGGGGGGGATTAGTCTGTGAGAGACCGAGCTGCAGCTCTGTAAGCAGACCCCTCCACCTCTGACACCTATCGCACCCCGTCCGCAAAGAATGGTACGGTCCTGCATGTGCGTGTGAGTTGTGAGTGGCTCTGCCCTGTCAGGCTTTTGGTAGAGTCCGGCCCAGGAGGAATGCTAACTCACAGAGCTAGTGCCTGTCACGGCTTCTCTGCTCTCAACCTGCAAACACACCCATACACAGGAGGTATACACACATAACCACACACACATTTTGCTTGTCACAGCTCCTCCACACCAGGCTGGTAATTAAACTCCCAATGATTTACTGAGTGACACCAACAAATCCCAACCCAGCTTTTTTATGACAACCATACCTCCTCGGGCAACAGTCGCCATCTTTTTTCCCTCTTTGTATATATATATTTTATGCTGCCTTTGTATGAGGCTTGGGGGCAGAGAAATACTTCCCCCATCTTTCTTGAAAACATAAAATACAAGAGCAAGAGTTCATGCACACATGTAAAAAAGCCCCTCAGCCTCTAGTCACAAGACTGAAATGTGCATCTCTGTGTTATAAATGAAGCCTATTATGAGGCACGGCATGCCCAAGCACACCGCCCCCCAACATGTATTGTAAGAACTATAATTAGCCATTTGCTGTGACAGGAAGCCTTGTGGGTGTCTAGCTGACCACTCATGATTGACACTGTGGGACGCTTCACCTTTGTGATTGCATTACCAGGGTGACTGATTGACAGCCGACTCTAACCATCTGTCGTCATCACCTCAGACTCAGCGAGCCAATGAGTGTCAGAGTACTTCGCCTTCTAAATATGATTCTTTCCCCGGCATAAGGCCTTCATCGCCAAACCACAAGCAGGACTCGTGTTTGTCGACACGCGCTATCATTTACCCATTCTCAGTCAGGCAGAATTAGCAGGAGCAGAGGGAGATGAGGGACAGTCGGTGTATCTGATTCCTCTGTAGGGGCTCTGGGATGAAGCATGGGTGGGTGCACGGGTGGGATGAGATCCTCAGATCCTTGGCAGCTGCCAATCAAGCAGCTCTCTGAAGTGCAATCAATATCATCGGGCTCCTCGTCAAGCCAATCTCGGAAGAAAGCACGTCTCAGTTTATTTGGTGAGAGGAAAAGGAGATTTACACCAGGAAATATGAACTGAATGTCAAAATGTATCAATCATTCACACGCTCTTCTGTTCCATGTGTCATTTGATGTGTGCCTGTCATCACAGAACTAGAACAAGAAATGCGTGGTGAAAAGTTTCACTGTAGGAATGCTGGCTGGCGATGAGGTAGGTGGATGGGTGGGGCGGCAGGCTCCCAGACTGTGGGACTAAAGGTGTGTCATGGGGGTGGGGGAAAGGGCGGGGTGGCGGCGGATTTGCGCTGACAGCTCGACACATGGAGGGTTGCCGGTTCCCTCCTGACAGAGAGAACGGCATACTAAATGCCTACCTGAGGTGCTACAGATGGAGAAGTCAAAGACAGAGGATCCTTTACAAGGCATTTTGGAAGGCACCATTAATATTTCATCAAAACTGCGTTTACACACGCAAACAAACAAAAAAGGAAGTGTGTCGCCTTAATCCGCCCTGCAGTCTCTCACTCACTCACGCGCATCTGCTCTGTTCTACACTTCTGATCCCTCCTCGCTCACTCTTCTTTTCTCTTTACTGTTTCGCCCCCCCCCATCTCAGCACTGTATTTCATTCTCTCACTTTCAGAATACACCTCATTTCCAGTTGTTATCCTTAACGAGTAGTTACTTTAACCTGTGTAATGTAGTCCAATTTGATGCTTCACCTTTTTTACAATCCTTTACTCTATCTTTAAAATTTTCCTTAAAGTTGTATCAGTCAGTATTTGTGTGACAAATGCTTCAAATGAAAGTGTAATGTGAAAGGTGTCATTCATGGTGATAATTCCTCTAATCCTCCTCACTATTTCAGCTGTTCTCGTCAGCTGTTTTTTTTTTTTTTTTTTTTTTTTTTTGCATCTTTCACCTCATTGGTTTGGTTTTACAGCCCATAAATTTACTACTTTGGTTCACTTTCACTGTTCTCCTCCAACTGATTGCAACAGAAAGCTGTTTAAAAAAATAAAAATAAATAAAAACACTCCACGCTACTTGTCCAAAGACCAGACCAGAGACCAAAACAGAACTAAAAGTGAATGGAGAGCAAATATTGCACTCACATTCACATTTCCCCAAGATACCGTTGGGTCATGGCGTTACATAAAAATTTCCATGTAATCTAGCCTGGCTTTGCATAAAATATTTCAACAATGTGTTTTTATCAAGACGCTTGATTCAGTAAAATCTTGCAGAATGGGGCTGATCCAAACTGCAATGAAATCCACTTAAAAACATTTGTTGCCATGTAACTAAATTTTGTAAATAAAATCCACTAATACCTCAATATCACAACAAAATCAGATGCGACTTCAGTCATCCGTTTGTCCCCTCTAATGCACTGACTGCAGCACATAAAGAAATCCTCCCTCTCTGATCACTGTGTGCTTCACTAATGCATTGTGTGGCACTGTTGGATTGTTGACCAATGTGATCTGAAGCCATCAAAGGTATTTATGGAAGCTGTCAGTAACTGGAGAAATCAAGACAGCAGCAGGGCGCACTGCTTTGGCATGTTAACTAAAGGCATGGGCTGCTTAGATTAGAGATTTTCGGGAGGCTAGAAATCTGTGTTGCATGTTCAGTCCCAGTAAAATCTCATGTAAATATTGCAGTGGTATGTGAAACAATCACTTCAATCTGCCTAATCCAAATACAAAGTGGGCTGACCTGACTTTACAGTATTTGCACAGAACACAGTGACAGAGTTCCCTGCACGTTGCAGAAATCATATACAGCATACAGGACGTTAAAGGCACATATGCGGAGATTAATGCCAACATACACACTCCGTCTCTCTCTCACACACACTCACAGACACACATGGCACGGTGGTAGATCAACATGTGACGGTGAGAGATAGCAGCAGCTTGCCGTCTTTGCCGGGAGCAGCCATTAAATAAACATGTCAAGTTGTGTGCGTTTTAATGATGATCAGCCGAGCCCGGTTTCCCTGTGAAGCGCCAGCCAAAAAGGATCGACACAGTGCAACTCCCCAGACCTCCTCTCTCTCTGCCTCTCTCTCTCTGTCTCTGCCTCTCATCGACACTTCCCTCACGTTGACAGAGATGGAAAGAAAGAAAGAACAAGAGGCAGGCCCTTTTGAATCAGGTTTGGGGGTGAGGGGGGTTGTTTGTATGATGATTTTTCATTTGAAAAGAAAGAAAAACATCAGTCAAGTGCAGGCTTTTGTGAGGGTTTTAACACAGCTCTATCCCCGGTAGTGTGTGTGGTAGTTAGTTCTGAGTGCTATGTGTTTGACATGAGAGTGAATAACGGGTCGGCTGGTAAACGCTCTGTTTGTGTGTTTACGGTGTTGCACACCCTTAGGTGAGGCGTCTCTCTCGCTCTCCTTCTTACTTCCGTCTCGGCTTTGAAGAGCAGGGGCTCGGCGTCGGATTAAAGTTTGTTTGTTTTACGTTTAGCGAGCGAGAGCTGCCATTTCTCTCCTCCTTTCTCCTCATCTTCTCCCACTCGCCTTATGAACGCTCACACTCGCGCACACACACACATAGGCAGTAAATCTCACAAACACACCCTCTTGCACACACATACACCTCAGATCAGAAGTAGTGTGGAGTGCTGAGGCTGCATATGTAAATGCTGAGAGATTGTCAAGTGTCTGGGTGTGCATACATCAGGGTAATCAAGCCTGCGCTGATGGGGAGAGCTCGCTCCAGGAGCAGATCCGCAGTACTGGCAGTCACACAGCCGTCACTGAACTGCTGCCAATAATGGGTTTGAGAGGTGCTGGAGGAGGGGGTAGAGAGCATGTGTGTGAGTGTGTGTGTGTGTGTGTTTACTCACACACAAACATGCCCATCTGCAAGTTGCCATCTATTTTGTATGGCATGTGTGCATGCATGTATGTTAATGTGACACCTCTATGATAGAAAAGCTGATTGAGAGTGTGAAGGTGAAGCCAATCTGCCCACAGAGGCGTTGGAGTTGCAGTTGGAGTGCTGCTGAGTTACAATCTGATAGAAAAATGCCCGTGGATAAACTGGCCTACCTTCACCTTCCTTTGCAAAGCTACTGTGTCCAATGCAATAATAAGCTTTTACCTCCTTTCCAAACTCATCCTACCATACTCTACTGTTTTTGTATCTTTGACACAGCAGCCCTAGCCTGAGGATGAAACGATGAAACAGAATCTGACTATTGATCAGTTAGTGTGTGTTGCCATACTGATGAATATCATATTGTATTCTACTCTACAAAACTACACTCCACCATCAGTGCTGAGGGCAGCACGTTACCAAAGTAAGCTGTTACAGTAATATATTACCTTTTCCCCTGTAACAAAGCAACAAGATTTTGGTAATATTGTTAGAATGAACACATTGTGTAACATGTTAGCGCTGGCTATTAAGCATCTATCAGCTAACAAACTAAAAAACTTACTCAGTCCAGCATGGCATGATGGGATATGTGGACCATCTCTGTAGCTCCAGCTTTCAGCAAACCTGGTGCAAAATAGGTGTCTGTGTGGCTGACTCTGTCTAGAGAGCAGCACACTCTGCTGCGTCTAGGTTGCAAAATCTAGATAAATGTATTTAGTCCGTGCATTTTTCTTGTGCATAAACCTCGTGCTTATGCACATATTGTCAGAAAAATAGACTTGGAGTGTAAATAAATGCTTCAGTGAGGCACAGCTGAGGCTCCAGCCCGCACAGAGAGCGTTATCTGTTGCCTGAGACGTACAAGTTGAAAAAATGCATCTGATAAAGCTTTTCAAAAAATTCCTGCCAAAACCAATCATAAAGTCAGCTGATGTTGGCAGAGAGACCAGACTATGCTTAAGCCGTAGTAGAAACAAACCATAATATAATGCTAGTCGTACTTCTGCAATTATTTTGGTGAAAGTAACACAAAAGTAGTGTAATCAGTAATGTTTCATCTATGGTCACTGGACCAACATGAAACCGAGGCAGATGAGGCTCAGACTACTTGTCCATATTCATTTCTGACTCAGATGTTTTCTTACAACTCCATTTACGCTAGTTATAGAAATTGTGTATGAGAGGAAATGAGATTCCTTATCTGCAAATTCTCTGGTGTAACGTCATCAGCCACTTGATTGATTATAACATTTATTTCCAAATAGAAAGCGTATTGTTGCCTATTCATAACAAGAGGTATAGCAGGGGTCAATTTTTTCTAAGCAGACACTGTGGGGACCAGACTTTCAAAAACAAAAATTAGATCTATTTAAGCCTAATTAGCCTATCACTCTTTTGCATTTTCACATTCTGACAAGATTAATGTTATTTTTATTAGCCTAAGGTTGCCAGCTGACGATATGGACTGGGTCTGGATTGACTTGCTGGTTACGGACCGAGGTCCGGACTTTGACTTTGTAGGCTATGGCAGAAGAAGAAAACCTTAGGACTGAATCACCAGCCTTCATTTTCACAGGAACTTTAAAATGCTAACGCTGCTAACGTGTTACTGCATCACTAGTAATGTTAGTCAAATTAAGGCCAAAATACATTGGGCGCAGACGCAGGGTGGTATGTCTTCTGCAGCATGCCTGAAGAAAATGCACGCAACCACATGCTATAAAGCAGGTAACAACCCTGCTCAGATGTTAGCAAGCCTGCCATGAAATCACAGCATATAAAAACTACAGATTTTGCAGTTGCCCACAGTTGCATTTCTGCTCTTTTGGTACCCACCTCCCCTCACTTTCTCCACTTAAAGGATTAAAACCAAAGTGAGAGGCAAATAAGCTAATGTAGCTGATATTTATTTTTAAATCTAAAATTTAAATATAATATTAAACAGCATGTATCAACTTTTAGGTCGGATATAATGAATGCTTTTCATCTTTTACTCTTCATTCTACAAGAGCGGGCTAACGTTATTTTTGTCACTTGGTTCAGTTAACTACGCCTGCCAGTTAGGTGTAAATACCTAGTGACAAATAATCTCTACAGAAGAGCTTGTTTGAGCATGTTTTAATTTAATTATGTGCAAAACTCTGCTTAGCTTTTGCAACCAGCTCCAGAATTCTTGCCTGCTGGAGACCTTACCCTAATCTATTCCATGTTCACCCATGATACCCTACTCTACCACATGCCCGTATGTCACCAAATGCCATACTACACTAGCTTGTCCTTTGCCTGCTGTTATTCATGCTTAGCCTTACAATACTATTGTACCCAGCAGTATCCTTTATCTCATCCTTGCCTGTCACGCCCTGTTCTCCTATTGTATCCTGCAGTCTATTCCCTTGCCTGGCGAGAGCAATGGCACGTCTGATCAACTAAACAGATCCCCCAGCAGGCCTCACTCTTCCCTGTGGAGAGCCTGGGTTTGGGAGGAATGTTAACATTGCATTACAGTACGCCGTCATGTACACAATGTCCTCAATGAACGACACGGCTTTATCTGTCTCTCCTGGGATCTCAGCTATGCCTCTTTCTCTCTCCCCCTCTATTTCGATGATATTCTCACTGTCCCTACCTCTCACCTCCCCCTCCCGTTCTCTGCACACATGTGCGATAGACAGAATATCAGGATTACTGTATGAGCTGACATGGTGACATGGTGTTAATCGTCAGATTCGTGTTTGTTTCCGCCCAGAAACTGTCACCCTCTAATAACGAGCCCCCAAAACCCAACACAATTGGCGCTGGAATGGCAGGAGTGGCACAATAGGCACAAAAACCCAGCAATCTTGTCAACATACAAATGGAAGGCATGGAAGGAAGCTCCACACATCCCCTTTTCTCTTGTTGTCATAGGACACATGCGTACCCTTCACATCTTCTTCCTGCGTGGTGTCAGCTGAGGCCTGCAATTAATTTGTGTAATTGCTGCCCATATACACACACATATCCATCCCAGCACCTCCTACCCCTCCATTCACCCCTTTCGACCTCCCTTAAGTTTGGCACTGCAGTCATCCTGTTTTAACCTCACTACCATGAACAGCTTTCTTTCAGGACTTTGATGAGGCGCCAACATGTGAAAGAAACACACAATTAAACACAAAGACCCTGTTTTACTGTAGCCTGAAGACCAATATGTTTTAATGTTATCCAGCGGGTTTTGAAATGGTTTAAAAGCTTAAATAATGGAAGAAGAGGTGACTTCTTCACTTCACCTTGAGGAACAAAAGGCAGATTGCCTCTAACATGGCTGCAGTTTTTGTCTGGTTTCAGCAGGATAACAGTGATTCATGTGCAATTGTGCTCATTACAGTCTGACTTTCTGTCAAACCAGATCAAGCAGATCTTGATTTTTTGTGCTCACTGCATTCTCTCATTCAGCATGTCTTCATTGGTCCTCTGCTGTTTACTATGCATATTCTGAAATGAACTGGCATCATCTAAACCACTTGCTATCAGGCATTTAAAACCTCTGATTTTAACATTTTACAATGATTACTTCATCAGCATACAAAAAACTACAGTACTTGTGATGATTTACCATTACTGCATGATCCCTTTAACTTGGTTTAATCCACATCCATGATATTCAACACTGTTTTAAAGTAATTTTCCAACTTTAATCTGTCTGCTGTCTGAAAATGTCCACACCGTGCAGTCCTCTTTGTCCTGATGTTCAAACAGTCTAAAATAACCGTGAAATCTCTGACTTGCTCATGGACTCACCCTTTCTGTTGGGCCATGATGTTCAACCCACAATGGTTTAGGGCTCATTGGAAATAATGAATAAATTTGATTATTTTTTCTTAAATTATTGTCTTTATGCAGACATATGGAATGAACCACATGACATACTGCTGTGCAAGGCTCTGGTCCGAGGACATTCCAGTTTCTTTTTGGTAGTCTATGGCTTGGAGAGAGTTTTTTTTATATTCACTACTCATAATAGATTTTAGTGTTTCAAAGAAAAGAAATGCACAATGCAGTCAAAAAGTCACAAAACAGTATTGAGACCAAAGGACATTTAAAGAACTATAGCCATAATCCTTGTAATCATCATATATCCAACATGGACAACACTGACTGCTTAATATCATGTTGTTAATTGACCAGTGTCTTTAAACCAATATATTGGTCTAGCGTCAGTGCTTGTGTCTGTGCTTTAATAGCAGCACTCCTGTGCTGCCATAGGGAAAGTATGTGTACAGCGGCAGCTGCAAAAGAGGGGCCTCCCAAACCCAGGCTGACGCGAAGTGACAGCTCTGTATATCTCTCACTGGCACTGACAGCTGACAGATGGATAGCACTCATACACCGCAGGAAAAAAAGACAGAGAGAGAGCAGGGGAGGGTGAGGAGGGGAAGGATGGAGAGAGAGGAAGAAAGAGAGGGAGAGAGAGAAAGCCCCCAGGATGATTCGCCAGCATTGCTCTCTGTTCAGAGGGCCGGCGTTTGATTGAGTGCTACAGAGAATAATAAACCCTCCACTACCCAGTGCAGTGCCAAGCTTTCTCTCCCTCCTTATCTCTCCCTTTCCCCTCCCTTTCTCTCTAACCTCACTCCTCCTTTAATTCTCTCCTTCTCTCCCCAACCCTTTTATTGTCATCCCTCCTTTGGCGCTTTGCTCTTGCTCCTTTATGCTACGCCTCCTACTCCCCAGGCCCGTCTTCAACACCTCGTGGTCTATCTTTATGTTTTTCTCTCGCTACTCTCTCCGCTCTCCCCTTCACTCGTCTGCTATCTGCCTCTATCTGCCATCCCGGTGTATTTGTCTCTCTCTATCTGAGGTGAGAGAGACAGGGGTAAGAGGTCCCTGTCAAACAAACCAACAGTACTCACTCACAGCTATTCCCCTGTGTATCTGACTGTGTATCTGGATCTGCACAGCCCTCTCTGTTTCCACAACTACAGATACAGGCAGCGTACATGCACACACACACACACACACACACACACACACACACACACACACACACACACACACACAGGGCAGCTTTCACCACAGCAGGGGAACAAGTAATGTACAATACTAGCACCAGTATTATATCAAAGGCAAAGAAACATTCACTATGTTTGGAGACTGGTGGTATAAGGACAAATAAACCCTTCATTTCAATTCTGAGCAATGTCGTAAACAATAATTTGATTCCTGTCAGTAATAACTCATGAAAACATGTTGTTAGTATGCAAGGTCTTATAATTATTTATTTATTTATTTATTTTGTAACTTTTGACACCTTCTTATATCCAAGGTGCATTAAAGCTGGGGTTGATAATGTTGCAGAAACCAGCAAGAGTAAGCAAGATTTTGAAAGCATCCAATCGAAAAATCCCATCTCCTCCTTTCAAGCCAGTCCCCCTGAACTCGTACTGCATGGCCAGTGTGAGGGAGGGAGGGAAGGGAGAGGAGCACAGCGTATAGTTGTCCAACTACCTCATGTCTCATTCAAATGTAACAAAACACCTAACATGATAAATTCCTCCCAAAACACAACAAATCAGATAACAAAAAAAAAGAAAAAGCAGCCTCAGTTTCTAGGGCCTCCAAATCCCTCAGTTCCCACCATTGTTGACTGTTAACCTCAGTCAACCTTGGTCATGGTCTTTTCTTGCTTTGTTTAGCAGTGCAAGCTATTGTAGGTTTAGATGGAATTGGAAATTTTGGTGATTTCTTATGTGGCTACAGTAGCTCACTTTAATGTTAGCCATGTATGTACCCAGCCTTGTGGAAGACACAATGCACAATGAGTGCACAGGCAAGTTAGGCAGGTATGCAGGTAGACAGGCAGGTAGGCCATTCAGTCATTTCATTCAGTCATTTCATTCTAGCTGAATTACATGATTGGATGGATTTGTTACAGGCCTGCAGGTATCACATTTGTTTCTTTTCTTTTCTTTTTTTTTCTTGTCTTTTTTAAAAAAAATTGATTGCTATCAGGAAATAAAGAGAATTTAAATAAATATAACAAAAAATGTCTCTAAAACACATGACCTTGCCTAGAGTTAAGTCCTACACATACACGATTTACACTGTGATACAGTATAAATAAGAAAAATGTAAATATAATTCACCAAGGATTTTTCCACTCTTTTCAAATAAGAATCAGTGACAAACCATAATTACCACAGAGTGTTTAATATTAACTGCTAAAATAGTATGTTGAGTATGTGAGCCCTGCACTGACACCGAACACTGTGTTACGTTACAGTTTAAGTTTAGCATACACTGCATGAGTTATACTAATTATTGTTTACTGTACAGTACGTCAAGTAATAATAACACTTAAACAAAATACCAACTCAGAAACAGATTATCGAGCAGGTCACAGTGCAAATCAAAGCACAAAAGACAAAATCCTTAAGCTCCAAAGAATAATAAAGTTCACACATCTCACTAGCAATGAAGAAATGAGGTAGTGGGAATCCATTTTATCCCAGAGTTCAAGTGTTTACACTTCCATGCATGTGAAACTTACTGCACCTATAAGAGCACTCAAACACTCACACACCAACTTGTACTATCTGTATCCTCGAGGGCATTGTACTAAGTTCAGTTCTTTCTCTAGAGGCTTAAACATAGCCATGACATACTTAACCCCAACCCTGATCTTAACCTTGATCTAGTTATAATCCAAAGCTAAACCCTGTCTCAAGTCTGAGGCTAAAATAACATCTTCACCCTATGGGTACTGGATTTTTGTCCCCAGATAAGAAACGAGTCTGCACAGAACAGATTTTTGGCTGTGCAAAGTGGCAAATACACACACACAGAGACACATGTTTCTGTCATTCAAGCAATGCCTCTATTAGGCTGAACTCTATACCACATCTATGGATGAAGGCTTGGCACAATGCAACAAAGGACCCCTCGTAACCCCCATTCCAGCCCTGTCCTCCCTTCTCTGCTGCTTTTATTTGGGAATGTGAAGGAGAGGATTAGCAGTGGCTGTTGGAGGGGAGGAGGGGTGTAGGCAGGGCTAGGCGGAGGGCTGGAGGGTCGCACTGAAGAATTAAAGGTGTGTGTTTGTTGCTGTTTCTGTTGACGTCCACTGCATGGCAGAGGCATAAAATGTGCACCTCTGTGTTGTGTTGCCCAGACGCTTCTGAATGTCGCCGTTCACCCTTTCTCTGTCTCCCCACGCACACACAGACACACACGCACACGTATGTTCAGTTCCGCTCTATTTTCCATCTCCTCCATGAGGGTTAATCTGTGGATGTGTTCCAGTGCCCTCCTTCTCTCTTTCTCTGTCTCCCCCCCCCCCTCCTTTTCTTTCCCCTCTCATCCCTCCATCCCCTGGGTCTGTAGACGGCCCGTTTCTCTGCATCCCAACATAGGGGGGAGAAGCTAAGAGGCTGCCTGGCTGCTCGGCCGGCCGGCTGGCATGGAATTGAAAGATGTTTACTAAATAGCCCCCATGTCCCTGCGCCTGGCATTTAGTAGTCAAGACTCTGCTTGCCTGTTACAGCACAATATGAAGGGAAAATGACTCATAGCTCGCCGAAGTGACATGCTGCATGCATTCTATCTGGGCCTTGTGTTCACAGTTTTGAAACATTTTAATAAGTCATTTCAATTAGCACTCAGTCTTGAAATATGATTTCGAACCTGTTTTATCTGGGGAAACACTGGAGGATCATTTTCACTTCCCGCAACATCCTCCTTCCCATTTATCGAGACTGACATTCACACTGGCTGCAGTTCAAACAAAGAACAGTGACGCCTAGTCGCTGAGGTAGAGGGGTGTTATACACTCACTTTCCAGAGTCACAATTTTCTTTCTTCTGTCTGGATTTGTGAAACCAGTCAGTTTGCTGAATATGACTTGCTGTACATTTTTGTGGTCATTCATGCACCTTTGCAAGCTCACAAGTTCTCTGTAACACACACACACGCGCGGCAGGCCTCCTGGCTGTGAGAGGGACGAACCAGGCTCATCATAAATCAAGATGATAAATCCTGATCATAAGTCAGTCAGGCTGGTGTCAGAGCCAGCAGTCGGAGACATGCCCTCAGACGACAGGGACACCGGTGACACCCATCACCTTCACATGTCACCCAGCTGAGACGCATGACACACACATACACACACATACACACACACACACACACACAGGCCTCTCTGTCTGCTACCACTTGCTCTAATGTCCTTCAAACATCCCACCAAGGACATGAACCCAAAAAAAACACACACACACACAGGTACACACTGCACACACTCAACTCAAGATGGAGCTATCTGTTACCTGGCCAGCACTAGACAGGGAAAAAAAGCTGCATTCACTCCTTTTCATGAGAATCTCAACGCTGAGTGAGGCAGGAATGGCGTCAGCTATTAGCCTGGGCCGACCTTCATTAACGGATCGTCGTTGATTCCTCCCAACGAGCTGTTTACCTAATTAAAATCTGGAAACCCACATTGGTTTGCCCAAATAAATATGTCTATTAAAATATGACTGTGCCTTCTACAGACAGAGGCAACGAGTGGCTCATTTCTCAGTGCTGTGCTGCCAGGCTTTGTGGGAGACACGGAGTTAAATCACACTCGGAGAGCCGAGTGTTTGACAGACCTGGTCCTTGTGCCGCTTGTCATGCACATTTGATATTTTGATAGCTTCCCGTCTCTTCCCATTAGCCCCAGGGGTCCCGAAACCATTTTAGATGTTTATCTGCAAAGCGCTGGGGGTTAATTTCGTGTCTCGTCAGGAGCGCTGGCAGAGAACGGTATCGCACTGTCACCCATCGTGGCCAATCGTCGCAATCGGCCAGCTTATCAGGGAGAGTTGTGTTACACTGACTGACACATGACAATGACCCTGGTGACTCTCTGAGGGCTGATAGCATCTGGGTTTTCTTTTCGCTACCTCTCCTTACTCTCCCGCTCTTTGCTTTCCCTCCCATCTCTCTTGCAGCCACCCCACACCCCGCCTCGTCTTTCTGTCTGACTGCAGGCAATGGAGAAATTGGGACTTTGTCTCTGGGGAAGTGGAAAGAGTAGGAGGGAGAGTGTATGGTATCTTTGTAGGAGTGAATTACTCACACACATGCACAGATAACACACACAAAGCAAAAGCCTGTAAGCCCAGTGCATGCATACACGCATCACACACACACATGCAAAAGCTCTGACTTAGCAGAGACTGTGTGTGTGTGTGTGTGTGTGTGTGTGTGTGTGTGTGTGTGTGTGTGTGTGTGTGTGTGTGTGTGTGTGTGTGTGTGTGTGTGTGTGTGTGATAATATGCATGCCTATCTCTGGCCATCCAGTTTTATCAGTGACAAAAAGGTATTGGTTTCACTGTTTGGTGTGGAACAGCATGGAGCCACGGGGCATGCCTGCTCAATAATCTGCTAACACACTGAAGAAAAACACACACACAAACCTGGTCACGTGCACACACACACACACACACACACACACACACACACACACACACACACACACACACACACACACACACACACACACACACAATGCACACACAGACACACACACACACACACACACACACACACACACACACACACACACACACACACACACACACACACACACACACACAGGTTCATAAATTCAAACCAATATGCAAAAGCATGCTGAACACACACAGGTGGCACATGTTAAGGTGTAAAATGAACATGCATTCTGCACACACAAATCTAAATCTACAAACACACATGTTCCAAAGCAAAAAGAAAAAATCCACCCATGCTAGGTGCATCCTGGCTGTCCATCAAGGCTCTCCCATTCTCCCCTGTCCTCTCTAAGTCATGGGCCAGTTCTTTTTTCTTCCCCTCTGCTTTAATCCCCCATTCGCTTTCAGCTGCTGCTGCTGAGGTAGTGTTTATCTTCACTCATACACACATAGCGTAACTTGAATTAGCCTGTATTTATAGTATGTGATTGATTTCATTTGCAACACATCATAAATAAATGAGTATATGTGTAATTTGTGTGTCACACTTTTACATAAAGCATTGATTCTGAGATATTTGCATGACAACCTTAGAGAAACAAGACCAAGGTGGCCTCACTCTGTGAAAAATGTTAAGTTGTCTGGAGCTACCTACTACTATACCACGGCAAACAGGAAGAGGGTGCTGCTGTTTCAAAGCATATGGAGTTAAAAAAAGAGAGAAGACTTACTAGCAATGGCAGGTGGTTGTAGAAGTAAAAGGCCAGCATTCTGCAAAATAATGGAAAACCAATTGTTAAGATCATCAACTCCCAATCTGGGATTGGGAGCCCCCCAATGGATTCCAAAATAAGGAGCCAATAAGATAATTAAAGGGATGAGGAAAGAAGTGTTATTTTTTTCTCTTGTGAAATACTGGATCATTTCAAGTGTTCAGAGCACCTAAAAACCATTCAGGTAAAAGCAAAGGGAAAATCACTCTTTGTTTGAATAGTTCACCAATGATGTCCAAATGTGTGCTTCAGGGCTTCAGGCAGATATTCCTTCATTTTAGGGGTTCACAAGGCAAAAAGATGGGGAAGCACTCGACTAAATTACACCCTCCTTTGTTTGCAGCATTCTGGCCAATGACATGTTATTGTTGGATTGACTGAAATTAAACTAATTCTCGTAAATTTCCTCTTGGACAGCAGCGGTGCTGAATGTGCTGCTCACAGTCACTAGATGATGCATTTGTGGATATTTGCACAAGTGAAGACAGCAAAAGGCAAATGTGTGAGTGTGAGTGTGTGTATGGATGTGTGTAATTCTTTGGGCACCAGCCATGTCAATCAGCCCCCTGCAGCGCAACTGCCCTTCACACTTCTGTTTATCTGCTGCTGCTGAGGACTGGGAAGACTGATAAGAGTACATCTCTCTCTGTCTCCCTCTCTCTCCCCCTGTCTCTCTGTCTGTCTCTCTCACACATATTACACACAAACACCCACAGATTGTTAGCTGTCCCTTTTCACAGTCTTGATCATCAGTGAGGTTCATCAAGGCTATGTTTCAGCACAATCACAAGCAGCATCATATTGTTTGAAACAGTTCATTGTTACTAGTCATCGCATGCTATTCACTTTCCATCTGTGTAATCTTTACAAATCTGATGTTTAATAGGTGTACACTGAGGATGTATTGCTTCCAGTACATGGAGTCCTCCTGTTTATTCCTCAGATGTGGAAAATGATCACAATGATGTATCTAACGGTCAAGAAGAGCCCATGTTTTGGTGTTCAACTTGCTTATTCTGGCTGCGTGTGTTAGAGCTTTTTCAGATTGTGCCCTATATTATAATCAAGGATCAGAATCCATTTTCCCTATCAAAGCACTTGCCGCTGGCAATGTTGATTAGCACAAACCCTCAAAATGTTTTTTTTTTTTTCCCCCACCACCTGAAATGTTCTTCTTTCATGTCTGACAGTCGGCGACGGCGAGGCTCCACATTTCCCTGGAGACTGGCCATTGTTACCATGGGCGCTGGACAATATTGGCGGCCATTGTGTCATCCATGTACACCTGTCACTCAAGGATGAAGAGGCCACTCTGAGCACACAGACGCACTCTATTGGGGTGAACATGAGTGTATGGATTTGCTGAGTGTTGAGGGAGTCCATGCGTGTTTATTGAGTGGGTTGAGTTTGCACGCCTCTGTGTGTGCGGTGTGCAGTGTGCACATGCGCATGTGTGTGTGTGCGCCTGGCTATGTGCGTGTTTGGGCACTCACACATGTCTGTGTGTATCCTCACTCAGTCAGCCAGCTGAGTCTGCAGTCAGTTTACATTTGACTGCAGGGCAAAAGCTCGAGCAAGAAAATGAATTCTGACTCACCGAGCGCCTCACATAAATTCCTTTTCTCATATTCCGACACAAAAGACAACATATCTGCATTGCATTAGCCCTGGGACTCCTTTCTCATTCTGATGATGATTTAGGGATGTTGAGATCTCCCTATGAACATCAGAGCCAAGCCAAAGAGAAACAGTAAGACAGAGATAAAGAGGAAAGACACACTGAGAGTTGGTTTTGGGAGTGGGGTGAAAAGGGGTGCTAAGAAAGGATGAAATTATATTTAGGTTTCACGCACAGCCAGAAATTATATTGTTCTCAATTATTTGTTTGCCACAATTTCAAGTTGCATGCTGCTAAATGGAACGTGCAATATATATCAGGAAGCGGCTGTTAACTGTAAAGTTAATGACTTCACATTAGCTTTAGAGTAATATTCTGTTGTTTGATGGCAACACTGTAAGAAAACTCGATCTGATGGACTCTGAACCTTGATGTTGTCAATGGTGTTTAAGCAGATTATTAGTTTAGTATCTTTTCATTTACCATCCAGTGTCCACAATGCATATATCAAGTCTGCCTGTCTGATAATTATGCTGTACAAGTTTGCCTCTTGCCATCTTACACTGACGCTTTTGAGATGTTCTGGCATATTATTGGTACCCTTTCATGCAAATAAATCCCGCTAAATTCCACCGAGAGACACGCATGCTCCATTTTCATCGCTCACACACTCTCTCTCTCTTTTCCGTGAGGTGCACAAAGGGACTTGCTGGATAGCGCTTGCCCTCGACAGCCCTCGATTACCGTTTGGTCCCAGTGATGCCAGTGTCTCAGAGATGGAGAGAGGAGGTCACCATGATGGAAGGAGAGAGGGAGGAAGATGTAGAAACAGACATGATCGATTTCAGTTTTAACAGCTGTTTTTTATTTGAGCACCTGTTGTTTGTAAAGGTCGTTTGTGTGACAGGAAGATATTTCAAAGCGGGGAAAACAGTATGTGCTTGGCTTGACACATTCATCGAGGAATTACTCCCTGGTCTTGAGAGAAGCCATTTCTGTTTTTGTATGTTTTATTGTGAAATGCTTCACTTTCTTCTGTTGTTTTTCAAGTGCAACTGTGAGGATGGTTGATGTTTCATATTGCGCCGTTGTAAACTAACAGCATGCACCGTGTTGATATTGTGTTATTTTATGCTTTTGAAACGGTGCCCCGGTGCTTCATCTTACCATATCTCATCTGCCTATGCTGCAGCAATGTCTTTGTGATGACAGTCACAACATCTGTTGAGAGCGAGTGGAAGAAAGAATGTCTCGTGTTTGTTCTCGTACAGACTGCGTGTCAAATGACGGTCAATTAAAACACTGAGCCCAAATTTAAACCCGGCA